>NC_087210.1:25139640-25142140 GCF_015104395.2 Macrobrachium nipponense
TATGAAATGTGTTCCAGTGGAAAGCGCCAATATTTAAGATATGAGTGATAGATGGAAATGGCCCCAAAAGAAAAAGAATGATAAACGTATACTAGAAGACTAAGAAGGGAGGTCCCCAGCATTGGCATTTCTTCACGGGGCCTAGAGGCGGGGCCGTGGAATGGCTTAGATAAAAGAGGAGGAGAAGTCTCTGGAGAATGAGGTAATGGCCTTGCCATTTGAACTCCCAAAAGCAAATTGAGTCGTGGTAGAGCATCCCTCTTGATGTTGTCTTGATTGCTCCTAATCTTCCAGGAATGGATTCCTGATGTGTTATCCCTAGAGAGAGAGAGAGAGAGAGAGAGAGAGAGAGAGAGAGAGAGAGAGAGAGAGAGAGAGAGAGAGAG
Source organism: Macrobrachium nipponense (assembly GCF_015104395.2). Classification (NCBI taxonomy): domain Eukaryota; kingdom Metazoa; phylum Arthropoda; class Malacostraca; order Decapoda; family Palaemonidae; genus Macrobrachium; species Macrobrachium nipponense. The sequence continues at coordinate 25,140,027 of NC_087210.1, forward strand.
AGAGAGAACTGTCAAAGTTAAAGGAATACCAAACAGCCATCCTTTACATAAATTTCATGCTTTGCTATGGCGTTCATCGGCCAAGTTGTAACATAAACTGGTAATACATTTTTTTTCATTAAATGTTGTCTTGAAATAAATAGAAGTGAACATTGTGATCGTTCCATTACGTAATATTACTGTTTATTGTTTTATTTAAAGCTTTATTCAAGCGGTTTTCGAATAGGCTTAATCCAGCAACCTTTACCAGCCTGCAAATCAGAAGGCTTGGCTTACGTATTTACTTAAAAGAAAACTTTTATGTATTTATGGTGGCAAATAGCATGCGAAATTGGACTGAAACGACATAGGCGAAAATGCCCCAAGGAAAGGACATGTCACGAAAAAGAAATAAACGGGAAAATGAATGTCTTATTTTACTGTTCTCTGCAGAACTTTTAACTTTCGTGATTTCGAGAAATGTCAAGTCAGATGTTTCGGATAAAGCTTTATCGGACTCTGCGGAGTACGAGAGATATATTTGATATCAGTCCATCACAGAAGTGTTCCGATAAAGTCAAGCTAAGATATTCTCTCTCTCTCTCTCTCTCTCTCTCTCTCTCCTCTCTCTCTCTCTGTTTACTTACATGTATATGACGATAATTTCCTCGCACATACTCCAGCGCAATAAGGAAGATGGATTAAAATACTAAGTAAATCGGAAAAAAAATTTACATCCCCACATCCGTTACACTTTGATATGCCCCATCCACCACTCTCTCTCTCTCTCTCTCTCTCTCTCTCTCTCTCGTTATATAGGTTAAAGAAGAACCCTTGTCCATACAATATTTTCACGAGATATTTTGGAATGCGAAGCTACGGAAAAGTGGCGCTGGAGGAAACTACTTGAATGCAAGGGTCGACTGGCTTTCTATGGCGCCGTAGATTGAAACGGACTGTTGAGAGGGATAAAACTTGTAAAACTTGAAGGAAGCGATGTCGAAGCTGTATTGTATTCTAACAAGAATTCAAGTTTTGTAGTTCGGTTATTGATTCTGTTTTCAGGGAATCTGGGGCTGTTTAATTTTTACAGAACAATAACTTCTAAGTCTTGTTGAGAGAGGAAGAGGGCTTGAATTTGATCACTTTGCAAGGGCGTCACTGATATTTCTTTCATCCACTACCATACATTTTCATATTTAAAGAATTAGTCTGCCATAAAAGAATTAGCCAAATAAGATAGGAGTGTTGTGAAAAAATTTCTGTGTTTTCTAGTCGGTCATGATATTTTTTTATTACTGTCATTTGATAGATTGTAGCATATAGGTTATCCACTACTACACAATTCTTAACAGTATAAGCAATAACAGTTGTAATGATGATTAAAATGACTAGGGCATTATTTCTTTGGAACGTCGACCTGTAATTCTACCCGTTAATACATGAATAAAAGAAAAAAAAAATATTCAACAGTTGACCAAGGTGTACTACTAGTCAGTGCTAAGCCTATTGATTCACTTTAAAAGCAATAGCTTTCATTGGACCTGTCTTTTTTTTAGTTTTCTGGTAAGGAATGCTACTGAGGTGGCTTTGTCTCTCCGTCCCCCTCAGATCTTAAAAACTACTGAGGCAAGAGGAGTGCACTGTGGAGATTGATCATCCACCTTCCAATCATCAAACATAACGAATTGCAGCCCTCTAGCCTCAGTAGTTTTAATCTTATTCAAGGTCAGTCATGGATCGTGCGGCTGTCACCGCCGAATCCAATTCCGGAGGCGTCGCCGACGCACCTTCCCTTGACCGCTTCTGGGGAGCAACTGAGCGCTGTCCGGTCGTAGCTCAGCGATGCCATTTTTTCTTCACAACATTGGCCATTAGTAGTGTTACCATAGGCAGTTCTGATTTTTTTTTTTATGTTATTTATGATTTAATGCATAGAATGCGTATTTTCCGATGTAGAATTATTTTCCGTGGCGTAAACAGACTATGTGTCACTAGCTGAACATAAAGTATTTTTGACGGAGAAAAATAAAGGATTTCAATGAAATTCATTTGTATAAATTAGCAGGATATGTTTTATAACCTTATTTTCATAATAAAACATAAAAAGGCAAAGTGAAGAATTTTATTCCTCA
>NC_087210.1:25147140-25159640 GCF_015104395.2 Macrobrachium nipponense
TACACTTTCGACATTTATGTAATGAGGAAACCACCTTACTTCACTGCTGTAGGCGGGTGATATTGCTGACAATATGTTGGTAAATTAACGGAACATTTACTACATGATTGAATGTAGGGAGAAGAGTAAATATAGTCCTCACATTAACCGTTAGTTGGATAGTAAGTTAGGTGAAAGGATATCCCGCCGAGGATAATCCTGAAACTAAAGATGTTTAAAGGCTTATACTATGTTGTCAGTACTTCCGAGAATAACGAAAATTTACGATAACTTTCGTAGCCAAGAAACAGAGAAAAAACGACTAAAAAAAGTACACTGTGGGTCTAGGTTTCCAGAAGAATGGGTGTTTTTCGGTATAATCCAACGACAGATTGAAGCTTTTTCTGGGAAATAGTTTAAAAGTAGCCGAGGATAATTTTTTTGTTCGTAGACTCGTGTAAACCAATGAACGTAACAAAACCCAAAATTTAAAAGTAAATAAAAATTAATTAAGTTATGCCCTAAATATGTATGTGTGTGGGTGTTTGTGAATGAGGAGAGAGCAAGACATTAAGTACAGTACCACATAATTCTATCTTAGGTATGTGAGAGAGTAGTAAAATGTTTAATGAAGAATCATGGTCAGTCTGCTTTTTTCCAAGTAAATTGGTCCCTGGAGGTACATGAAAACTTTTGGCTTGGAGAATAAGAAATAATATGATTCCTCTCCTCTACAGAGTAATTTGAACCACAGGAGAAAGGAAGGGATTTCACTGATCATCTCGTAAAAAAAAAAAAAATAATAATAATAATTTGTTGGGGTCGGGTGGAGTAGAGGAAGGAGGGAAGAGAGAGAGAGAGAGAGAGACGGAAACGAAAAATATGTAAACATTTTCAACAAATATGTGCGCACCAAATGACTTGCCAATACAAGCCCCAAGAATTATATTCTTATGTTTACCTTAACTGCTGTGATAAAACAGCATGGGAAGGAAAAGAATTTATATTATATTTTCGTTGCTTATTCCTTGTTGATTCACAAACATCCACCGCACAGCATTGAGATTATCTTCCATCTCTCTCTCTCTCTCTCTCTCTCTCTCTCTCTCTCTCTCTCTCTCTCTCTCTCTCCCTCTCTCTCTCGGTGGTCATATTCTCGGAACTACTCTCGTAAAAGGCGAGAAAACGGATATTAATATGCAGGAGTCGTCGTAGCACTCCTCTTTTAAAACTAATATATAGATAGCACTTACTGGAATTTATCCTTTCTCTCTCTCTCTCTCTCTCTCTCTCTCTCTCTCTCTCTCTCTCTCTCTCTCTCTCTCTGGGATGATATGCTTTTGCATAACGAAAGAATATATTTACATAAAGAGGGTAAGCAAGACTGTTACATCAGTTGTAAATTTTCGTATCTGACAAATATGTTGTCGATTTGTTTATGTTTCACTTACCACACACACACACAAATTTTTATATATATATATACATATATATATATATATATATATATATATATATATATATTATATATATATATATATGAATAGATATTTTATATATAAAAAATATACATATACATTATATATATATATATATATAAATATACCATATATATGTATATATATATTTTATTACTATATATATATATATATTATATATATATATATATATATATATATATATATATTTTATATATATATATATATATATATATATATATATAGTTAGAATAGATAGATAGATATATAAATTGTCTAAATGTACTTGCGATGGAATGGTCTTTATGTCCAATTACCTATGTAATATATATATATATATATATATATATATATATATATATATATATATATATATATATATATATATATATATATATATATAATATAATTTACATAAGTAATTGGACGTGAAGACCATTCTTCGCAAGTACATTTAGACAATAATTTCTCGGTTCTTTTCTCCTTCTCCCTCCCCATAGACGAGGGACTACCTTGATGTAGAGAGGGGCTCTTGGACCCCTGGATTTTGTTCTTGGGTTCGAGTCCAAGAGTCCCATATATCATTTCATATTAACTTGGGTTAATTTTTGTGGAATTTTCCCACCATTGGTAAAATTGAATGAACCCGATAAATAGGAATAAGTGTCATAATTCGACTTGGTTTGTATCTGAAGCTATTGTTTGGACATTGATAGCTTAACGGGCAGAACTATTCTGCAGGACTGGGCCATGGACTCCGTGGGTGGTCCGGTTCTGGAGATAGGACTGATTCTTTGTCATTTTGTCCGGTTTTCCCATAATATGATTAGGGTGGGGATGATTGTATTCTTATAATACTCTCAGTCCCAATAAGCGGGTTTGGCTCTCACTGGTGCCATTGGTGGAAGAATAAACTCCACGAAAGGGTGGTGATATCTTTTGAAGGGTTCCAGGTTTACTTAATTTTTTTCTTAACTTGGTCTTTGCGAGTAGCAATAAAATATCGAGTACCCCTTGGGCTCTTGACGATACCCTTTTTGCACAGAGGACGACCTCTGCACCCTCCTCTTACAACTTGTGTTTGAAAAGGCTAGGTTACCACCGAGTGTAAGTACATTGGAATTGTATGCTCCAGCAAACAGCAAAATGAATGTGACCAGAAATGTGTAAAATAGAACCAAGAATAAATGAAACTTCTCATGATAAGTATTTAACTTATAAAGTGGAAGATTATTATTGTGACATTTTTAATGTGTACAGAGACATTCTGAAGTGTTGGGGGATACAGACTAAGATATCATCTGAAAGTCGAGGAGAACCGATTGTAGAATCGTCCTCAGCAGAAGAAAGTTGTATATACTTTAATTGGTCAGAAAATGAAAACAGTTTTGGCATTCCCTTAGGGAAAATATTGCAACCAATAAAAAAATGCGCAGTATTACGCAATCAGTGTCTCCTTGGTCATATATGTTAAGTAGACAGAAACGATGTTGCGCATATTAGGGATTGTTTATTCGTTGTGCCCTTGACTGTGAACTCTGGTCAAATGTCCCAGTCTCGAGGATCTAAGATAAAGGTTTCTCTCTCTTGGGGACGTGACAGATATGGGCATTTTATCCTTACTGTGATTTTCTAGGATGATTTTAGTATAGAGCGGTTATGTATCTTTGCTAGGGATGCAGGCCTCGTCAACAAATTTCAAATCATATACATATGCAGTATGTATGTATGTTTAGTATAGTACATTGTATTTAGATGAGATTTTATATATGTATATGTATATATATATATATATATATATATATATATATATATATATATATATACATATATCTTGAAGTAACAAAAGCCAACACTTATGATGATTTTTTAGAATGTATATATATATATATAGTATATATATCGATATATATATATATCACATATGATATATACATATCATACATTATATAGATATAGATATATATATTATCTAGTATAGATATATATATATATATGTGTGTGTTTGTGTGTGTACAATATCTATATAATATATATTTATATATTCATATATATATATATATATATATGTATATATGTATATAATATAGTATATATATATATATATATATATATATATGATATATATATAATGTGTGTGTGTGTGTGCGTGTATGTGTGGTATATATATATTATATATACTATATAATATATATATATATATATAATTATATACCTATATATATATATATATATATATATATATATTACATATATATATATATATAATATATATTATAATATATATATATAAAATTGTAAATTTATTGATTTACTGGTTTCCGGTCAAATTTGTTACGGGCTTAATAACCAAGATGTTATGAAGCCAGGTTTAGTAACCACAAATCATTCAATCAATCTCAGTATTTTTAACGTTTCCAAAACTATTTTTCACATGTGTCATTCAGACAGTTGTTATCGATTAATGGATTCGATATTTTACTTTATAGCGTTCATTATTCAAAATCCACATCTAAAAAGAACGTTCTCTCTGGTTACTTCCATAGAACACACTGAAATTGTCTTAGGTGTCGAGGTTGTAAAATATGTTACTCGGTAATGCAGCCGTTCAGTTGCCAATATTTTCCGAATATTAATGCTCATTCCAAGCAGAGAATCGCCTAATAAAAAATTTGAGATTTTAGCGGCAATAAATGCTCACTTAACGGAGGATGAGCCATTTACCTTACCTTTATTCCAGCAGAATCATGCTTTGAATCATTTAGGGTATCATGCTGTTAACGGGATGTTTAGCGAACCACGATCTATTGTGTCTGGATTTCCACAAGGATGGCGTTCTGGCTCTGCTGTTACTTTTTGTGTATACAAGTGATATGGTTTTTGGCTTGGAATGCAAGGTTGTTCAGTAAACCGGTGATCTTGTGGGTGTGGTAAAGTTTCGACTTATGAGAAATAAAGCTGTCCTTAGTTAAAGTCGTGATTTGGAGAATGTGCTAGTAAATGGTGTAGTCAGTAGGATTATGAGACTGAACTTCAGTAAAACGAAAACTTTTGATTAACAGATCTTCCACAGATTTTCCACCCAATCAGGTGGACGTGAGTCTGCTGAATGAGTCCGAATCTTTAATTATTGTAGATGGAACTTCTGACTGACATCTTTCTTTTGTGAAACATCTGATGGAAGTGTTAGCTAATTCCGCACGAAAGTTAGATATTGTACATAAGGCCTGATATATTTATAACATTGAAACAATCCGTGGACCCAGTTTTTTTTAGGTAATTTGGCCTTTCTTCACTGGACTACTGGTCGCCAGTGTGGATGTCTGCATCTGCCAGATATTTATCTCTTTGAGATAGAGTGGTTCGTGATGGTAGTTTTTCATCCTTTAACATTAGCAATTATGAGTTGGACTGTCAACTTTTCATTTGTCGTATTTTAACGGAGACCTTTCACATTCACAATTGACCCTTGATCCTCTCTTTTTTTGCCGTGAGCAAACATTGGCTGAACTAATATGTAGTAAATGTGTCTCGCTGTCAAACTTCCCAGTTCCAGAGGGAATTCATTCCTCACACCGTTGCGCTGTTGAAGCGTCATCCCAGGGGATGTTGTGCACCGGAACTTGAAATATGCAAGCGGAGATGCAACGCATTACTTAACCTTGTAACAATTCTCCTTGTATTTTAGTAATTCACTTACATTTGTATCTGTTTATATATTAGTTTTTTTTATTTATTTCTTTTCTAATACTGATCTCTTCTTTCTGTATTTCCTAATACCTATTGGTACTTCTTTCAAACGAACGCCTTATTCAGTAATAATGATTTACATATTGTTCTCTCTTTTCCAATTACTTTACTTTCGTTGGTATTGAGTTTTGGTTTGATTCCTTTCTAATTTTTTTTTCTCTCAATTCATTAGCATGTTCTTAAATTTTTACTCCCGATTTCTACCTGTTTTTCATTGAACGACTGAATATAGAACATCAGTTACCTGTCATTTTTATATGCTATTATTCTCATTCTGCTCCATTTCTTCATAAATGTATATCTTTGTTTCTTTCTTGTTTGGTTCAGTCTTCTCTAGTACCGTATCTTCTCTTATATTTCTATTTATGGTTCGTAAAGTGAAAGCAGAAGTTTCTATTTTACAACTCATTTCTTTTCTCTCTTCTACCCTTTTTTTATATTTCTGATTCTCTGTATTCTGCTATTTCATTTCTCTGTCCTTATCTCTTGCCTAAACTATCTTCTTCTCGTCGTGCTCCTTTTCTTTTACCTCTCATCATCAAAGCTTCCCCCATTGTGGTAATTTCACCCTTCCCTTTCTTTCTATCTCGTTTCTCCTTTCAATCTATCTCTTCCTCGCGCGAATAGGTTAGGAAGGTGGGGGGGGAGGGGGGGGGGGGGGGGTGAGCCTGATGATGACGACTGTGCAAATGGCGCAAGAAACTTTTAAGATCGGAGCCTCTTCAAGGTACACGAATGGATGGAGATAGTTTTAATAGCGCCTTTTACGCGGTTCCCGATAATTACTTTTGCAGTTGCCTAATGACCCTTGCCTATAGAGAGAGAGAGAGAGAGTAGAGAGCGAGAGAGAGAGAGAGAGAGAGGCGGTCATGAATTACGGTATGTGTGTTTGTATGTGAGTATGTCTGTGAGAAGTTAGAGAGATTGAGAGAAAAAAAAAGAGGAAGAATGGCATATAGAGATCAAGGAATATATATATATATATATTATATATATATATATATATATATATATATATATATATATATACATATACATATACATACTATATATACATGTGTAATATATATACTAATATATATATATATGTGTGCGTGTGTGTGTGTGTATGTATGTATATGTCTCACAGCTGAGAGCTCATTAAAGATACCGAGTATATCTCTAGTTTAAAGTTTTTACCTTAATAAGAGAGGGAGAGACGTTGAAATCGTAAATTGATATAAAAAATAATACACACACATTATGCAACGTGTTTGTGATGTATTTATTGGCCGTTATAATTTGAAAAAATGAAGAGCAATATTGAGTGATATTACGAGGAAAGAAATGGGCGAAAAATAATAGGCCTGAGTACTTAAAGGTTTGCTGGGGTATAACATAGTTTGTTTCACCACAACAGGAGAAGGGTAGGGTTTTGATATAGAAATTACAAACAATTAAATGGAGGACTGTCACGAGAAGAGCAGTTTTGGAAACGAAAGGAATGGGTAGTGCGAATGATTTTTTTTAAATAGAATATTTAAAACTTGTGAAAACCCGTGTTGCAAACATGTAGCTAGCTAAATTAAGCTTGTGACAGAAGGGTCGAAACTTGCAGAGCCTCTTGTAATGAAATTGGTTGTTGCTGATCTATGGAGATCAGTGGTTGGGACTTGACGGTTCGAGCGGTTAGATCTTTAAGGGCGACCTGGTTATTAAAACGTTGTCAACCAGTGCTGTCAAATGGTCACCATAGATAATGAGTGACATCCCCGCCATGGGATAGCCCAGAGCGAGAATGAGCAAGCAAGAATTTATTGACAGAAACGGTGTGTCCAAGAACTGCAAATTCTTGGGCCTGGTCTTGTTGAGTAGATTGGGGAGGTTGTGCACGATAGGTCACACTTGGCATTCCTTATGCAAACCAGTTTTGGATGTTGAAAATAGCTACGTGGAATGAGTATTCACTTAGTGGAGTTGGAGAGTAGAAGTGTGAAGCCCTATAGCTTGTAAACTGACGTTATTAGCTTTCCTTTTGAAGCGGTTGATACCACACGTTTTAGATAGGCAGCTTCCAAGGTAAGATGTACCTGGGTGGCGAATGCCATACCAAAATGTATTAAGTCCGAGGACCTTTGATCAACACACTGTTTCACCTTTTCCATTTGCCCTTTTGTTCATATTGACCATAGAATTCTTCCACGATTAATGATATATGTCGCACCAGTAACTTATTTATGAACTGAAATGCAATACGGATTAATTCAGGGAGTACTTGTCTATCCAATAGTAAAATGCACTCAAGTTGCTCCTTAAGGATTTAAGTTGCTGGATTTATCAGATAACGTTTTCAGGGAATTACTTTTAAGGCCGTCTCCACCTTTAGGTTTACCTCCGCAGGTCTGCCTGTACAGTCGTTCTGTGCAAGTATGCCTGAACGTTAATGTGCGCAGGCGACCTGAGCAAATAGTTAAGCTCAGTCGATATGCCTGCGTCGAAATGGCCTGCGCAGAGGCACCTGAGCCTTTATTGAGATTAAAATTGTTTATGCCTGATTTAATCATGTATCAGGTTTTTTATTTTAAAGAATAATTGATGCGGAGATCGATTAATATACATAATTTTGCAATTTATCCTCATGAAAAATATTTCTGTATATTGAAGGCTGAAAGTGGCAGCACCATTCTTAAATGGCTTGAAGATTTTATGGAATTTTATAAGAAACAAGGCTCTGGCAATCTAAGTTCAAAGACTGTCATAAAAGACTGAAAAACCTGCATATTTTCCAGTAGTCGAAAACTTAAAGGAGTCTGACTTTGCTACTGACAAAATATCCTTTTATGCTCATATATAATTAGCAACCATATATGCAAGCCAGTTTTTAAATGAGAATAAATATTCACGATAGCGAAGTAATGTAAAAACGGAATAAGCATATTTGCCGATATTCCTGATTATGCATTATGTACGTAATTCATTTTAAAATGAATAGAAAATATTCTTCATAGTAACGGTAAAAAAAACAGTAAATTATATATGTTTATTCATTGTTAACTTTATACATTTACAATGAATTACAGCCACTCCTTCAGTGGAGTTTTTTTTTTTTTGCCATTGCCATTTATATATTTTTTTTTTTATTTTGGCATTTATGAGTTTTTTTTTTTTTTTTTTTTTTTTTTCTTGCAACCCAATTATTGAGAGAATATGGTCTGTTGACGCTTTGGCTGCTACACAGAAGTCTATCGTTAGTTTGAAGGTCTGACCGGACAGGTCAGTATATGAACGTCAGTGGCCGCCTGTAGGAAGACTAAGCTTCCGTATCCTTCGGGTTTGGTCGTTTGCCTGTATTACATGAAGCATTTCCATACTTGTATAAAATCTAGATGTGAATTTAGAACCACTTTGAAATTTGTTTGTGCGTGTAAATATACAAACAAATAATTGACAAAGAAGTTGGAAGTATAAACATTTATAAGTAAGAATGTTTACGCAATTGATATATTACCAGTCTTTTCAGTGAGAGAAGAGAGAGAGAGAGAGAGAGAGAGAGAGAGAGAGAGAGAATTCTGAACGGTGATCACTTCATCTAGGCAATATCCGTCACTCATCAGTAGGTGGTAAAATTAACTTTCTTATCAAAAAGGGTTTATTATTAATCTGAGCCGACGTGAGGGTTAATCGAGAGGTAAATGATGTTATGGATGAGGCCTCCTACCAACACGGAATCTTTCTCGTTGAGCAGACCGTATGGTGTCGTGAGATTGAATGTCCCACTAAAAGACTTTTTAGAAATTATAAATCAGTTTTACATGTTTCTCTGCTTTTATTTTTTAATAAAAGTATTTTACTGTGAAAATGAGCAGAATATTATTGGAAGTTCGAAGTATTGGTCAAGTTGAGCCATTTTTTCGTCGTTTTGACAAGGGTCTTTGTAAATAATAAAGAAGAATTCTTTATTTCTAATTATCAGAGTATGTTGTATCGTTGTCACTATCAACCATGTTTGTTTTATGACATCTGCGGCAGATATCTCTCTCTCTTCTCTCTCTCTCTCTCTCTCTCTCTCTCTCTCTCTTGCCATTTCACTTTTCATAAGTATACTCGTATATTGTTGTTGGAGAGCAACCGAGTACGAATGTTTGATAGCGCTCGAGTTCTGTGGTCATCTAATAGATGAGGCGCCAAAATGCCTTATCTAGTTTAAATCACACTTTTGATAGCTGGAATGTTTTATTAGTCGAGATTAGCTCAGCATTGTGGAAAGTAAAAAGAATGAGGTATTAGGTAGGATTATGTACTAAACCAGTACATATATATTTTTCCATTGAGGTAGCAGCTATTATTGCCGATGTTTTCAGTATTGTTGATCCGAATAACTGTATTTCTAACAGAACCTTCCTTGTCTCACTGCAATAGAAGCTCCTGTGGACTATCTTCATAACGAGTCTTTGAAAGATAATTCGTCACTTTTATGAGACAGTTTTTAGTGTCCTCATAGAAACAATATTATTATTCTCGAAAGTCAGTATAATTAGATTTTTTCTTATGGTTGTAAGTTAAGCCGACTTCTCTGGTTAGGTTACATGCGTTATGCAGGTACTCTTAGATGTAGAAGACAAGAGTCAAATCGTTTCATTTCTTCCGGTGTCAAGATGGGGACCTACATCATAAAAGAAGGAAATACCTCTGGTACCACAATAAATTTTATGCCTCATGTTTAAACTGATGGTTCGAGACTTGGGCTTTCAGTTTCATCTACAAAATTCTAAATGTAATGCTCTTAGTGTTATGATTACTTTCATTCTTTTGAAGATCGTAAAAACTTTTAGAATGAAATTTCACTATTCTCGTTTTTTTTTTCTTTCTTGCAGCCATAATTGTTCAAATGCTCTTGACTTTTTCTAATGATTTCTTGTTCTTGTTAGCTTTCACTTCGCTTGAAGATCACATGCATGAGAATAACCAAAAATCTTTGCAGAGAAAAGATGCCCGTAATGATAATTTCCCGTGAAATAATGAAGGTGCTCATTTCCATTATTGCATAATGAGGTTTTGGTTACCTTAATTTTATGGGATTCAAAAAATAATATATTCATGCATCATCTCATTCCACTGATGAATAAATGTATGCGACCTCAGTTTCTCTCATTCGTCATTCCGGTTGGAATTCACTCGACATTTTTTCACTCTTTCTCCCAAGGTTCTTGTGATGCATTTTGCATAATGGCCTTTTATTCATTTCTTTCTCTCGTTTTCGTCAGACCAATGTCGCTCGCCCCCATTGCTGGATGCAAGACATCAGCTACGAAAATGGCTTAAAGTTGAGCCCCACCTTTCACCTGCCCTGCCCCCCACCACCAACCCCCCCCCCAACCCCCCCACGGTGAACTTTGCTCCAAGCAAACACTTGAAGATGCGAACTGACTAGAGTGTTAGGGTTCCATTCTTCTTCGATCGCGTAATGCGTATATCTCTTTGCAGATATTTTATTCAGCGCGATACTGTTAACTTCATTTTACACACACATACACATATGCACGTATATGTATATATATGGTAGGTATTTATATATACATATATATATATATATATATATATATATATATATATATATATATATATATATATATATATATATATATATATATATATATATATATATATATATATATAATATATATATATATATAGCGCGCGCGCGAGAGAGAGAGATAGAGAGAGAGAGAGAGAGAGAGAGAGAGAGAGAGAGAGAGAATTAGGCTGTTTCCCTTATCTCGGGGTGAATTCCAAGAAATGGAAGGACATTGATCACTGCCACGATCACACTGAAACTGCTGAGTTTTTATGCACCTTGAGCGTGAAACCTTCATAACTCTGGGCGCTTTGTGCTCCCGCAAAGAAAGCCCACCAGCAGTGCTTTGAATCCACCTATACCCACTGCACCTCTCACCTCTCTTTCATGCACACTCGCTTCTCTGATGTTAAGGCTTCTCTTTTCAAATGATCTTTCAATCCATCTATCCGTCCATTTCTAGCTCTTCCTTTATTTCTATATCTAACACTTCCCTATTTGCACATTTGTACACCTTCCCTGGTACACTCAGCAAAGTAAATCCCGCCTTCTTCCTTTTTCCTTATTTAGAGGAACAATATTCCTCTTGCCTAGGTATGCTTTACTCACCCTGATCAGCCACTCAATCACACTTTGCCAACGTATTGCAGTTAAAACCCCCATCACCTGTTAGCTTTCTGTTTTTAAGTCCCTAAATTGCCCTCCTCATATCCTTAACAGTAACGTCCACAAGCATACCCCTACTTATATTGACCATTTCTACGCTTGTGTCATTCAACTTGGCCTGTATACTATATTTCTTCCATACTCGGCAGATTCTGAAAATATTCACCCCATCAACCCAGCACTGCATTACCTATTGGTCATATCTCTCCAATGGCATCGTTTGCTTGGAAGATCATTAACCTTAATTAACCTTACTGTCTACATTTGCATCCTTATGGAACACTTCAAGTAACCAGGCAACGCTTTTCCAAAATAACCCTTCATTCCTATTTATTCTTTGCTACAAATCACCTAGCGCAACCATCATCATATATTTACTAAATCCAGCAAGGCACAGGTTGAAACTCTCTCTCTCTCTCTCTCTCTCTCTCTCTTCTCTCTCTCTCTCTCCCAAAATGAAACCTCTTCTGCAAGGAGGGGCGATTCACACTATTACAATTTTTATTTTCCTGCCATGCACAGGCCTACCAATATCATAATTACAAAATTATATTTTATAATGAGGTGAATTTCCCTGATATTTATTCCTTCTAAAAATCATGATATTCCTGTGTGAAACATGGAAATTACGCGAGCCTTTAAATAAATGCTGTTCTTAGGGGTTCTAATTTGAATAGATGTTTTGTGGTGTTTAAATACCCGTGATTCTTTTCATGTTTCGGAAAGGAGAAATAGCTAAAAAAGGATGCTGTAATATTATCTAAGTATACGGTTGGTGCATCAAGATACTAAAATGTAACGCTATCTCTCTCATATATATATATATATATATATATATATATCTATATATATATATATATATATATATATATATATATATATATATATATATATATATATATATATATATATATATAGTATATATATATATATATATATATATATATATATATATATATATATATATATATATATATATATATATATATATGAATGCTTTACGTCAGTTAACTTCAACTTGTTGTCCCTTTAACGATTATCCTTTACGTTATTTTAGCAAGTCGTGTTTGGAA
>NC_087210.1:25162140-25177140 GCF_015104395.2 Macrobrachium nipponense
TCCGTGGTTAAATTAATTGCAGGCGGATCTGCTACACCCTCTTTAAGCGATGATTGACGTCCTTAGTTTCTAAAGGAGCTTACAAATTAAGTTGCCCTACTATTTTATTCTGCATGGCTTCATGTGTTATTAAATTAGTATTTTTCATTTATCTGGTTCTATTTTTGCTAAATTTTGTGAGTCAGACTCCTTTCTTCTGATACACCTTTTGAAGGTTGCGATGTCACAGCTATGCGTCTGCATACGGTCTTGGAATGACGATGCCAAATTTTGTTTCAATGCTACCAAGGTATTTAGAGCTTCTTCCCGCAACTGGCCGTCCTGGCTCTAGAAGTAGCCGTGACCCAGTGGTTCTAGCAGATTCTGCTAGACCCCAAACCCTCGCTTGCGTGTTTACTCTCAACACATGGTGCTTGAATGCACCGATTGACCGGTAGTGGAAGATTCCCTCTCTCAGCCATACGTTTGCAGAAGAGGTACCATCAGAGATCTGGGATGTTGCTGATGTCCAAATTCTTTTCTTTGTAGGAATCACAGAGAAATCTTTCCAAAGCTGACATCTGCTCCTCTGTCACATGGTAGAATTCATAAGCCTCTTGTAGAGCTTTCAGGACATCTTCTGAAGCTTTCAAGTACAGATTCAGCCAGGGGACTTTGTCAGTACCAGAAAACCTGTCTGCTACACTTACACAATTGTTATGTTTGAAGGTGTAATGTATTACTGTTTACTTGACAGAGATGGTAATTATCTAATAATGTGTTGTATATACATGCACTATGGCTTTAAAGTTTCGCAATAATTGTATTTTGATAATGCTCGGTATTAAAAGTTTTAGATAAGCAGTTTTTGTTACCAGATTTTTCAAAACTTATACAATAATCAAGTGTTAGTTAAGATTAAAGATAATGCTTCTATAAATGAATTTGTATTTACAGACCAAAAAGAAAGCCTCACAGCTGAAAATTTAGTTTTGTAAAGTCGCCATTTTACAAAATACGAAATAGCCGCCAATTTGTCAAAATTGTTTTTTGGAATCCTCGTGTCATAGGCTTTCCGAAAAGTGTATAGTTTATAAAATTGCCTCATAAATGCCCGTGAGTCTGTATTTCAGAAACATAGCAAAGCTGACTACATTTGGAAACTGGATTTTTTTCTAATCAGTCATCTGGCTTAATTAAACCATGCTATGCCCTAACAGAATGTCGTATTTCTGGCCCCCTTTCATGTAACTAGAATTATATATTGTACATCTTTGTGAAAATGATCAGGTATAGGAACAAATGATTATTAACAGATGTCTAAACATAACTGTTGAATCAAAGATGAATGCAATATATATATATATATATATATATATATATATATATATATATATATATATGTGTGTGTGTGTGTGTGTGTGTGTGTGTGTGTGTATTTATATTATATGTATGTAATGTACATTCATACATAGCGATCCCTTTTATATCCACATTCACCGTATCCGCAACTCGACATTCTTAGTGTGGTATCTAATGTTTCTCTCTCTCTCTCTCTCTCTCTCTCTCTCTCGTCTCTCTCCTCTCTCTCTCTCTCTCTCTCTCTCTCTCTCTCTCTCTTCTGTGATTTGCATGATTATTTGATTAAGAGTTAATATCCCTTAATGAAATAGGAAGAAGATGAAGTGAAATGACGAAGTATATGAAACATAAATGTAAAGATGGGGCATGTTACAAATCAACATAAGAGAGGAACTGAAAAATTAATGATTGCGATGAAATGTGATATCAGAATGATTGAATAATATCTTGTGTACTGTGGTGATATGTTATCATCATATTATAGAGTCAATTAAAAGAAAAACATAAGAACTAAATGGTGACGTCATTGATGAAATGCCATATGTAGATGCAAATGCACAAAAACACACATACATAAGTAAAAGCTTCTTGATGGTCTGGGGAGAAATGAAAAACCAATAAATGCAATAGAACTGAAGATGATTAATAACTATTTAGTAGTGCTCTTAAAGTGAATTTACTTTGAACACTTCATCATTGAGGAACACCATAAGTACTAAAGCTTTAAACGCACAGTAAGTTTTACGACCTCAGGTTCTGGAATAAGGCGAAATGAGGTATCATTGATCATAGTAACACCGAAGATCAATGATAATTTTTTTTAGTAATGTTCTTACAAATAGCATACCTAAAGAGTCTAGTCATACTTGGGATAATTGAGGGAAACGTAACACAGCAATGAATAGAAAAGGTAAATTTATCGAATTATAGGTAAAACAGAGAAATATAATTTAGTTTAGTAACAACTGAGAAGAAAAGTTGCTGTATGAAAATACAATATTGGTGATAAAACTATAGTAAGCTATGGGGTACTCCATATATACCTATATGCTTACCATATCGTGCATTGCATACTAGAGAAAATGGAAAAAAAATTTACATGTTATACAGTAGTTTTTCATGTGTTTAGGCAAGATATTTGAAAGAAAGTGATACCCATGTTACCAGGTAGCGTACTGTACGCACACTACCAAGCTTGCTATGTGTTTGTGTGTGTGTGTGAGAGAGTGAGAGAGAGAGAGAGAGAGAGAGAGAGAGAGAGAGAGAGAGATAAAAAGGGGTTTGCTTATTTATTTTAAAGTATATTTTTTTCACATATCTAGGAAAATAAGGTAACTTTCTTTTGCGAAAAGTTTTCAATTTAAGGCATGATGGTTGTTGTTTGTATGCATACTAGCTGACCAACCAGGCACTGCCAGGGAAAACTCTGAAGGACAATCAATAAACTCTCTCTCTCCCCCTCCCAACACCCTGCCTACCCTCCCACTTCCTCTCCCTCTCCCTTTCATGTTAAGATAGTTGTTTCAGTTGCACTGCCCTGCATTTTTTTTTACATTTTATATATCACCACTTCTCAACCCACCCCCCTCATTCCTATCGGGGCTGAACTTGGATGTAAAGGGCACTGGAGTCATAAGTATGCCAAGTATGGTTGAAATGGCTCAATGCATTTCAAGAGTTATGCTGCAACTTGCATACACATGCATGCATCTATATATATTATGCTGTATATATATATATATATATATATATATATATATATATATATATATATATATATATATATATATATATCTAATAAAAGGAGCCCATAAAACCAACCAAAATATAGAGAGAAAAGTAACTTTATTTCAGAGACTGCTGTCTCTCTCTTCAGGTGTATGAATGAGAAAAGTTTACAGAAAAGGTGGTATTTATACCAAGAGATCCGTCCACAAGTAAGCCAATTTAGGTCACCCCCACTGATAATCTTCCTTTAATCTTCTTAAGCGTTGGTTGAATGAAAACCTCGTCGATCACATCTGAAATCCACGCTCCTTTTGAGAGGTTCATTACCTGCTTCTCTTTTATTAAGGCCGATTCCATCATTTGACTCTTGTACCGGCAGTTTGCTGCTATAAATTACACGGTTGACAAATTTCCAGTTTATTCTATGGTTATGTTCATTTATAACGGTTGAAAATAGCCGAGTTCTGTTGTCCATACCTAACTGACCGTTTGTGTTGTATTAATCTCTGGGGAAGTGTCCTTGGGAGATGTCTTTTGTTAGACGTTAATCAGGGATTTGGCTAAGGGGTTTGAGTAGGTAAATGCAAAAGGGTTAGATTTTCCAAGGGTGTGGGTTACTCTCTTAATCGTCTCCATGTGAGGAATTTTTATTTTATTGTTGGGTGTGTCTCTGGTCTTGTCTTTAGGGGGTCAGTAGAAAATTACGTTTGCTTTGTGAATTGCTTTCTCAATTATTATGGTCAGGATACTTTAAAGACGAAAGTTGCTTGCGAATTAGTTCAAATTCTTTTTCCAGGAATTCTGGGGAACAAATTCGTAAGGCTCTTAAGAATAGGTTGCTAGTTACACCTATCTTGATAGTAATGTCGAATTAGCTAAAGTAGTGAATGTATGAAAGTGGGAACGTTGGTTTTCTGTATATATATATATATATATATATATATATATAATATATATATATATATATATATATATATATATATTGTTTATGGACAAGCAGTATTGACAGGGTAGGGTGATTAAGGGTGTGGAGTTGTTGTTTTGTAGAGATTTATTTGATCCTATATAGATTTTGACATGATCAGACTTGGCCTTGGTTCTGTTATTCCGGGTAATTGAAGGATTACTAATTCAGATGCCCGTGGCAGTATTCGAACTGCACCCATTATAGTAAAATGAGGCACATTAGTCGCTTGACTAAGAGGAAATGTAAGTCTATTCCTGCTCATATATTGGCATATTTGTCAAATTCAAATACATTTACTGGAGCTGGAGTAGACCCAGCTTTAACATCGTAGCCAAGTGTTTAATTGTTTAATGGTTTTTTTAGGCTGAAATGTGTATAAGCAGAACCTGTTACTCCATTTTTACCAGATATATACTGTGTGTCTATAGTAACCAAAGTGACCTCTTTGTCTTCTCGATGTTTTCACAATTGCTGGATATGCTTATCACAACAAAGCAAAGATCCACATAAACCATACGGTATGATTGAAAAAATATTGTTCACCGAAACTGTTAAAAGTGAAATGGTATATAAATCTTAAAATATGATGAATACAGGATTGCAGGGTAGAAAATTATGGAATTAACATTAGAGGTCTTGATTGTTTTTCATATATAATGCCAAATTATTCAACAAAATCTTTGAAACTAATATATTTTTTGGGTTGAATTCTATTTCTTTGTGTACCAGAGCGCAAGTGAAATATTTAAAGCAATTTTCGTAGAATTCTTCATAGACGAACGTAATTGACCTTTCCACATCGGATCGTAATTGAAGATATGCAAGAATTCCCCATCGTTTTAACTTTTGTAAAATCCGATGTTACACTGACATTGATCGGTTGAAATTGGTCTTAAAATGGTAAGTTTTCATGGCTCAACTTTTGGTATAAAACTTGGTGCTGCGTGAATCAGTGACATTTCACTGATTAGTACACCACTTTGAGTATAACACATTGGTGTGCTTTCGAAACGTCACAACATAGAGGTTTTCGTGGTCATTTAACGGGTAAAAAAAGTTTAATGCACACTAATTACATATACATTAGAGTCTCTGCCGAACTTAGAAGACCACACATGTAGAGGATTTGAACGAAAACAAATTACTGTGGCTGTCCTTTTTTGACAGTGAAAAGACATACGATACTACGTGAAGGTATGCATTTACCCAAATTTATCGAAACCTTTTTGACAGATATCACTTTTCAAGTGAGAATTGGTGATTCCTTTTTCAAAAACATTTCCATTCGAAAATGGCAGTCTACTTATTGGAATTAAGAATAACTCCTATATATAAATATATATATATATATATATATATATATATATATATATATATATATATATATAGATATATACACACATATATATATAATATTATATATAGATATATATAATATATATATAATATATATAGATATATATTTATTAATAAATGATTTTGCCATATAATATTCAGCTTCTCGCATAAAATGTGCAGAACGAACCATTTTATTAATAACGTTAAATGAATAGGCCTCATCTATAGGCTTTAAATTATCCATGTATAAAACTGGCAGTCAGTGCTGCCGATTCAAGAAGGAATTATCGATAAAGATTATTGATGTGTAAATGTGGTGTGAGGAATGAGGATGTAAATATTGCGTTGTTTACACGTCTGGCAAGTTATTTAACAGATCCGGAAAATACAGATGTCATTTATCAATTTAAAAACGAATAGAAAAGAGGCATTCTTTAATCAGCAGTTATAAACTCTTTAAAATGTGAGCTTTATTGATACTGTTTTTTTTTAAGTTACAATAGTTTATTGTTTACCTTCGACCAATGTTGCTGAAGCATTAAGACTAAAAAACATATTATGGCAGTTGTCACTGACAGCAAGAGAGTGGTACAGAGACCAGAGGTATCTTAAAGAATGACTATAAAATATCACAGGTTCGATAATAGACCCTGATGTGATAAGTGAATGCTAATCAGACTGTTAAGGTAGGGTCGATTTTGAATAATACAAAGGTATACCTTATTCAGGAATGTTACCTATCAGATCCAAATAGGAGCATTACACATCAAATCCTTCAGGAATATTACTCATTAAATCTTCACTTAACATCTGGTCTTCACCTGATATTCCTATAACAAGAGTACTTGTTAATGGGTCCTTTTAGGACAAGCCAGCACCCACTGTGGGTCCTGGGACAAGCCTCGCACACTGGATGGCCCCTCGCGCACACGGGACGAGTCTCCACTGGGGGGACAGGTCTGCATTCTGGATGAGCCTTCCACAGACAATAGAGATGCAAACTTAGATAAGGAAAAGTCTCAATGGTGCCTCAGTCAAATCCTACGAACTTCAGTTGCCATCGCCTTCCATCTTTCAAAAGAAATGATAACGCCTGGCTGAGGAACTCGTACAGACTGGATCTTGGACTGATTCTCCATCACCCACAATGAATAAAGAAGGCATTCGGATGGTAGTCAAAATGAGTAATTACACTAAAGCAGAAATTCATGCGTACCTCCAGTTTACTCGAGTCGTACATCATTTATGCTTAGATAGCACAAGGTGATGAAACACAGCCACTTCCCCCGACCCCCCATAACTTGAAACACGATGAGACTCCTCCTTACCGGCCAGTTGCTGTATGTGACGAACTTTATGCTCTCTCCTTAACATTGATGGTAGAACATTGGGATCCACCTTTGTTTATCATGGGATACCCTTTCCCTGATGTAATGGAAGTTAGGGTATCCCCTCTGAACTATGACTTGTGATGAAATGGTATTCCTCCCTCTCTCCCGCTCCTAACTTACGATAGTACGGTGGGATTCACCTTCCCATAACTTACGGTTCCCTTTCCCGGCTACTAATATTATAGTGCTCTTCTCTCTCCCCGATTTTGATAACGTTGTGGGATTTCCTCGTCCCTGACTTGAAATAGCGCAGTAAAGTTACAGCCTAGCCCCAAACATTTGATAGAGCAGTTCCTTTTGACTCATAAAAAGGCGCGCGCGCGCGCGCCACACACACACACACACACACACACACACACACACACACACACACACACCACCCTATTAATGTGTCCTCAGATACATAAAAAATAAAGAAAAGCAAATACTCAGTTGTGGAATCTTTCTCGACTGATTTTAAGTTTTCTTTCCTTTTTGTACATTCTCCAACAATAGATATATTAATAGTCTATTTATGCTTTTATTTTATTTTTATGTGTTAGAGATGCTTATGAGAACGTATGAAACCCTTATCTGCAATTAATATATACATTTGCTTGAATAATTCATGCAATTTACATTTGTTTTTCATGCAAATGAAACTAAGGTATTGGAAGCAAAAAGGAAAATATACAATGATTATAAAACGCAACGAAAGTAAAATGGTTTCTCATTGTCGTTCCCCGTGTATTTAGCATCCGCTAAGATCCTAGACTTAGTCCGCCGTGGAGGTATTAACACAGCTACAAGGTATTGTTTCTCAGTTTTAATCGCCCTGTTGCACGATATCCGAGACGCATTACTCAGGCCGGTGTGTAATCGGAACGCCTTAATTTCCCTAAGGTGGTTTACCTTAAGAGGTGGAAATTTAGCACCTAATTTCTTGGAGGAGAATATTAATACTTGAACGATCGAATAACCTTTAATGAGGTACCTGTTATTTATAATGATCTTGTATTATACATTACAGGATCTTAAAAAGGTAAATTGTATGAAGATACAATGAATAATTATAGTGCTAGTGAACAAGCTTTCAATCGATGAGTTCCGATGAAATATAAGAAATTATTGCTAAAAATTATGATTATATCGAATTCATCTATTTTTATTCCTGTCAAAACCACGTTTTTAGTGCTTATTTAGAACATAGAAAAAAATCTTTGGATGAGTGCAAGTTAAGTAAAACGGTGCCTGTTTCAGTGCTGGCATATCTGCAGACTGCAGTAACTACAGGCCAAATTCTTTTCTTCTTGTGCTCTCCAAATTTGCAGAAGAACGTAATTGTAAGCTACTTTATAAGTATGTGGATTCTAAAGGATTGTTACTTGATAGTCAATATGCATATAGGAAGTAGTTAGGTACCTGCGATGCCCCTTTAGATTAGTCAGACCATTTGCAAGAGAATATTGATAGGGGTTTTGAGTGCAGAGTAATAATTCAAATAGTTTTAGTGCTGCTTTCAATTTAGTAAATCACAACACATTTATAAATTTCAGAATCTTGTGTTGGGTGGATATACTCGTATATTAGGATTACTTCAAGATTTCCTCACAGGTGGGCACCAGTGGGTTGCTGTTGATGGGATCTTTATGAACTAAGACCATTGTGACTGGAGCTCTACAGTGTATTGTTCTTGGTCCACTGTTATTTTAGTGTATACAAGTGATATGGTTGCTGGCTGGAAAACAAGATTGTTTAATATGTGGATGATGACCATCCTACCTCCTAAAATAATGAAATTGGGCTGTCTTAAATTAGCCCTTTATTTCAAGGGGAATTTAAAAAAGAGATTTCTGTGCCTGTGACCTTCCTGCATTCCCAAATCATTGCATTTGACCTGTTTTAAGTTAGCCGCTTATTTTAAGAGGAATTTAGTGTGGTGTAATGTGTCTGACTGTGCACCTGCGCTTTGTGATTGTATCGAAATAAGTTAAATAACCTTCCTTAAATGTAGAAAGAGCCCCTCAAAAGAGATATATATATATATATATATATTATATATATATATATTATATATATATATATATATATGGTCGATCTTTTTTTTCTTACTCGTATCAGCAACTTCTATTTCCATACTATTTTGTCCTTTTTTTTTTTTTTTTTTTTTTTTTTTTTAAGCTATAGGACCCCATTTTTTAAAGAGGTTTGGCACATGCCGATGGAAATGGGCTTCGCTGTTTTACGCTCTCCACTTATTTTGAAAATGATTGTTGACACATTTCAAATAAAATATTAGACATTGTGTTTAAAATAGTTTCAAAATAAATAAAACTGTGTTGACTTAATAGATAATCCTGAGTTTTTATTCAGTATACATGACCAAGCAAATGCCATTAAGAAAAGTATCTGGTATACTATTTTTACGTAGTATCGGTAGCTATGTGCATTAAATACCTACATTTCCAAAAATACAAGCTATAACCATATGCGATTATTGAGAATAATTCAGGGCCAATTACAGCTATTTTACAGCTTGTAAAACGTAGGGCTTTTTTGCTGGCTGGCATTCTCTCTCTCTCTCTCTCTCTCTCTCTCTCTCTCTCTCTCTCTCTCTCTCTCACACACACACACACACACACACACACACACACACACACACACATATTTGCGTGTTTACTTGCATGCATACTAAATACAGACTACACATTTATCGTGCTTATACAATATTACGAACTGAGTTAAAATGACAACACAGAGCGTCATAGCTAAATATGTGTTTAAAAAAATTTACATTTTCAACTTCTTTCAAATATTTTTAGTCTTCAGTGAAGTTAATTGAAGGTTGTAAATGTAGAGGGAAATGAGCCTTTTGTATTAATTCGGAAGCATATTAAACCTAAAATATTAAACCTTATGTGTATTCGTATTCTTTTCATATCCAGCAATAAAATGAATTAGCGCTTCAGTGGCGTGATCGGTATGGTCCTGGGCTGCCACCTCGGTGGCCGCGAGTTCGATTCTCGGGCATTCCACTGAGTGGTGAGAGATGTGTATTTCTGGTGATAGAAATTCACTCTCGACGTGGTTCGGAAGTCACGTAAAGCCGTAGGTCCCGCTGCTGAATAACCACTGGTTCCATACAACGTAAAAACACACAAACAAACAAATAAACTGAATTGTCGTCTTATCCAGATTTGTTTCCGCATCCCCCCCCTCCCCTTCACCTCGAAGAATTACACAACATCGAGTTAGTGAAAACTAACTCGATTCTTTTTGTAGCTTTGGTAACCTGCCATGCAGTTGTCTCCCGTTCTTCACCCTGGCCATAACCATCCTGGACTTTGATTACGGATTGGGTCATAGGCGTTAATCGCCCAGTCATACATTGCTGTATATTGCTGAATCAATTGTTCCTGGTGACTGGATGTTGCTTTAACCAATTTGTTGGCGTACAATAGCTTCGACAGATGACGAAAATGAGAATGGTTGCTGCTGTGATTTTGGCTTCTATTATTATTATTATCATTATTATTATTATTTTTTTTTTTTTTGGTCTATCGCAATCCTCCAATTCGACTGGGTGGTATTTATAGTGTGGGGTTTAGGTTGCATCCTGCCTCCTTAGGAGTCCATCACTTTTCTTACTATGTGCGCCGTTTCTAGGATCACACTCTTCTGCATGAGTCCTGGAGCTACTTCACCCTTTAGTTTTTCTAGATATCTTTTTCAGGGATCTTGGGATCGTGCCTAGTGTTCCTATGATTATGGGTACGATTTCCACTGGCATATCCCGTGTCCTTATTTCTATTTTCCTTTTTTCCCTCACTTTCTCTTCAACTCTGGTGCCCCATGGGATTGCGACATTAATGAGTGATACTTTCTTCTTGATTTTGTCAATCAACATCACGTTTGGTCTATTTGCACGAATCACCCTATCTGTTCTGATACCATAGTCTCAGAGGATGTTTGCCTGATCGTTTTCTATTACTCCTTCAGGTTGGTGTTCGTACCACTTATTACTGCAAGGTAGCTGGTGTTTCTTGCAGAGGCTCCAGTGGAGGGCTTTTGCCACTGAATCATGCCTCTTTTTATACTGGTTCTGTGCAAGTGCCGGACATTCGCTTGCTATGTGGTTTATGGTTTCATTTTTCGTATTGCACTTCTTACATATGGGAGAGATGTTATTTCCATCTATCGTTCTTTGAACATATCTGGTTCTTAGGGCCTGATCTTGTGCCACTGTTATCATTCCTTCAGTTTCCTTCTTGAGCTCTCCCCTCTGTAGCCATTGCCATGTGTCATCGCTGGCTAGTTCTTTAGTCTGTCTCATGTATTGTCCGTGCATTGGTTTGTTGTGCTAGTCCTCTGGGTCTTCGTGTACTTTTATCAGTCCTTCTTCCCATGCACTCTTGAGCCACTCGTCTTCACTGGTTTTCAGATATTGCTCCAGCGCTCTGTTCTCGATGTTGACACAGTCCTCTATACTTAGTAGTCCTCTCCCTCCTTCCTTTCGTGTTATGTATAGTCTGTCCGTATTTGCTCTTGGGTGTAGTGCTTTGTGTATTGTCATGTTTCCTCGTTTTCTGGTCTATGCTGCGAATTTCTGCCTCCGTCCATTCCACTATTCCTGCGCTGTATCTGAATACTGGCACTGCCCATGTGTTTAGGGCTTTTATAATTTCCGGCGTTGAGTTTTGACTTGAGTATCGCCTTGAGTCTCTGCATATATTCTTTCCTGATCGTGTCCTTCATCTCTTGGTGTTTTATATCCCCTCCTTCCCTTATTCCCAGGTATTTGTATCCCGTCTTATCTATGTGTTTGATGTTGCTCCCATCTGGTAGCTTTATCCCTTCAGTCCTTGTTACTTTGTCCTTTTTTATGCTGACTAAGGTACATTTTTCTATTCCAAACTCCATCCTGATGTCCCCAGATACAATCCTTACAGTCTGGATTAGGGTATCTATTTCCTTGATGCTCTTCCCATACAGCTTGATGTCGCCCATGAACATCAGATGGTTAATTCTGTTGCCTTTTCTTGAGTTGGTACCCAGCATTCATCTTATTAATTCACATTACACTAACGTCGTCGTCTTCGCATTACTGTTACTAGTAGACCTGTGTAGTATTGAATCAATAGGACCCTTTATCGGACCTTCCATGGTCCGAAACAAATTCTAAATTAAATCTGTATATATATATATATATATATATATATATATATATATATATATATATATATATATATATATATATATATATATATATATATATATATATATATATATATGTATGTATGTATATATATATATATATCATGTGTATATATATATATATATATGTATATATATATATATATATATATATATATATATATATATATATATATATATATATAGATATATATGAGTATACAAATATTATTGTACATATTTAGGTATTTCCTATATGAAACTTTCAAATTTTTATTTTATTTTCGTATTTAAATATATTACGGCGTCAATAACGTAGTAGATGTTATGACGCCAGTTTTCGCAAACATAATCAATCATTAAATTTTCACAAACTTTCCCACTTGAAATTGGAGTTCTACAATTGAGCATCCTTGGTGACACTGTTTACGTTGGTAATTAATGATAGAAACAATCTTCCTGTCGGGATTAAAAGTAACCTTTACATGGATGATTTTATCATTCAGGTATATTACACAGCATCACACATAAAGCATAGAACGAATTATTAATATAACCTTAAAAATTGACGAATGGGCCACATCTGTCGGCTTTGAATTTTCCATAAAAAAACCTCATGCAGTCATGTTTTATATAAAAAAAAAACTGGAAAACTGTGAACAAGTATATTTAAAAATTCAGAACTATAATATAACAATCAACAAAACAGCAGCATTTTTAGAATTAATATCTGATGCGCATTTGAATTGGAAAACTGTTGTAGCATACGTAAAATCAAAATCCAAAAAAGCGTAGGGGGTTAGTGCCGTCAGTGCACCTCATTCTGTGCAATGTAGGCATTACTTAAGAATCTTTGCAGCGTCCCTTCGGCCCTTAGCTGCAACTGCTTTCAATTCCTTATACTGTACCTCCGTTCCTATTCTCTTTCTTCCATCTTGCTATCCACCCTCTACTAACAATTGTTTCATAGTGCAACTGCGAGGCTTTCTTCCTGTTACACCTATCAAACCTTTTACTAGCAATTTCCATTTCAGCGCTGAATGGCTTTAGTTGCCCCAGTGCTGGGCATAATGCCAAAATTCTATATAAATCAAATCATACTAATTGGATAGCTTATAGACACACCCTTACTATACCATATATTATATCAAAATTGTTGTCAATCGTTCATTATGGAAGTGAAATACATGGTACATCATCTGAAAACATTAGATCTAATTCACAATGAAGGCCTAAGACCATGTACAGGAACATTTAGATCCTCACCAGTCTCCTGTGTTCAAGGTGAATGTGGCGAACTACCACTGGCTCTCAAAAGAGAATTATCAAAAGTAAAAAGTGCATTAAGAATAAAAACAAATGAATCACCTTTAAAACAAACGAATCCCCTTTGAAAAACAAAATTTTTCTAAGATATACAATAAATTTATAAATTCATTCACCACATTTCCCAATTAGAGCTAATAGACTGTGTAAGGCACTGAATGTAAATATACAAGTACACCTTTGACGGTAAAATTACCACCCCATTGAACTAAGATCAAAATAAAAACTTACACGGGCTCAAAATATTCATCAAAAGGTTACCTACCTACTCCGGAACACGATTGACAACATACAATAGATCATATAAGGCGAAAAGGTCCACATTACGCCACATGAACAGATGGGTCTAAATCACAATATGAAGTAAGATATGCAGCAATATCCCAAAGCAAAACATACCAGTTCTCTCCTACCTGACTATTCCGCAGTATTCAGAGCAGGGTCGTGCGCAATCACATCACCCATCAAAATGATAAAAGAATGAACAGTTAATGAATTTGGGATTTTTGTGTGACTCAAGAAGCGCTATAGAAACCCCTCAGAGGTAAAACCTGAACAGTAACCTTGTTCGTCAAATTAAGTTTTCACTCCACAATCTGGATAGAAGTATGTTGGACAACAGGCTCATGTAGGAACTACGAGCTGCTCTTGAGCAAGAGCCCGTGCTGGCATAAAGCCAGCGTAATCTTAAACAACAATCATGTAGGAAGTATAGGAAGCTGAGAGGTTAATAAAGCATCCAGAGGAGTAGTCCATATGATAAGAACAAATGAAAACATCCCTTTAATTGATTATGTAACGTATATTTTAAAAAGAATTATTAAAAATAAGAAGCAAAATTTATGAAATGAGAATCTGAAACTAACTAATCAAAACAGATAAAACCAGTGTTGGAAAAATGGAGCTCATCATATCACAGGTAATTCTGACACGTCTTCGAACACGGCATGCAAACCTGACACATGGACACTTAATGACCCTGCTCCCAAATGCTTAGAATGCAAAGTGATAGTAACAGTTAAACATCTGCTGTTTGGATGTCCAAAATGTAATCAGTAGTGGTTGTCAAATTTAGGAAATAAATCGATAGGTGACATTTTTGTCAGAATCTTAAAGAATTTTCAAATATTCCAGTTTTAATATTCATGAAGTAAACGTGATTTCATTGATATGATATAAAAAGTAAGTGATGAAAATACAAGAACATATGATGTTTAATCAATGCAGTTAAAAAAATAACAATTTAAATCATTTTAATTGTGATTTTTCATCTGTGCTGGTGTTCTAGTGTAAATGTATATTTTAAATATGAAAATGCCTTCCCCTTACCCTTGGCCTGCTATTCAGCTCAGTGTGGTATATATATATATATATATATATATATATATATATATATATATATATATATATATATATATATATATATATATATATATATATATATATATATATATATATATATATATATATATATATATATATATATATATATATATATGTGTGTGTGTGTGTGTGTGTGTGTGTGGTGTGTGTGTTATTTTTACAACTATTAAAATAGTTTAACCACACCACTGAGCTGAATAGCAGGCCAAGAATAAGGGGAAGGCATTTTCATATCTAAAAATATGAACATTCATATACATTTACACTAGAACACAAGCACAGATGAAATTTATTTACTCATATTTCCGTACACGAATGATATAGGTAAAGTTAAAAATCACAATTAAAATTATT
>NC_087210.1:25187140-25234640 GCF_015104395.2 Macrobrachium nipponense
GGCGTGATATACCTAAGTAGGTCAATGATCGTCCTGTAGTTATGTGCGATGTTAGAGTTCCTTACCTAAGCATATCAGTGCCATGAGGGCTTGTCCAAGGTGACTTTGAAACTAGTTGAAAGTAGTTTCTGGGTGTGGATGAAGAGTGTGAATTCATCTGTACGTGTGCGCCTCTTTTGTTCTTAAAGGAAGGTAACTAGGCAGAAGGATGGAGACAGCTACAGGGAGAAAAGGCAGAATGCCGGGATAGCTCTGCGAAAGTTATATTTGTTTCTGTGTGATTTTCCAAGCTGTAATGGGTAAGTCAATGTGCTTTAGCCAAAGTTATGTCTTGTCTCTTACTTTATATTTTGTAAAGATGTTCTATTTCATTTAATCTTTTGACTTTGTCTTTACAATTGTGTGTGCTTACTAGTGTGTTCTCCTGTCTTTTAAACAGGCGGACCTAGTGGAGGGGACTGAGTGTCCCAGTGGAGGGGACTAAGTGTCCTAGTGAGGGGACTAAGTGTCCTAGAGAGGAGACTGTGTTTTGGAGAAGAGATAGTTGGTGTGACTAATTACTGATTAAGACTATTAAATACCGGAGGGTTGTCTGTGAGACTTGAACTATGAATTATCATTCTATTAATTATCCTGTAAGAATCTGAATTATTCAAGTAGTACTTTGCTTTGAATAAACGTATATTTTTGTAGCTCCGACTCTGATTTGGTGACCTTAGATAATGGAGTGGAGGTTGCGAGAGAGAGAGAGAGAGAGAGAGAGAGAGAGAGAGAGAGAGAGAGAGAGGAAGGCTATTGCCAGTGATCGCCGAGAGAGAGAGAGAGAGAGAGAGAGAGAGAGAGAGAGAGAGAGAGAGAGAGGGGGGGGGGGGGGTTCAAAGTGTTACCAGTTCGCGTTACGCTTTGGCTAAACGCTTACCAAATATAAGAAGTACGGGGGCGATGCGCCCGTGGTAATAGTGGTGGCAGCGGTGGGATTGATTCAAATAAGTATGATCAATATATGTGCACTTAATACAAACGATTAACATAAATGACAAATCTAAGTGATTAATCTAGGTGTACTTTAAATAGATTCCTAGTGCTTACACACAGAGATATATATTGATTCATTGTTTAACTTCTATGTTCTTCAAATAAGCATGCTGATAGATATATAATGATTGTGATACTGATACGGATTCTGATTCTTTACTGATATATGGAATACATAACCAAGGATATTCCTACTACACATTTAACTAGCATTTCAAACAACTTTTCGTACTTTACACAGTTCCAGACAACCACCTAGAGTCAAATGAAATGGCCAATTTCAAATGGTTCTAAAAACAACGAAAAATTATCTGGGCAGGGTCCACCATTCTGTTGAGCATCCATACTTGTTCTCTGCATCCTATGCCATCCAAATACGTTCGCGGCGATTAAAATCATCCCCAGCACAAGGCCTGCACCAGAAAAACGTAGAGTTGAATACCCTCCTTAGTAGTAAGCGTGGGAAGTATGTTCCTTTGTAGTCAATTCCGACAGCTGCTGGACCACCTCCGCATTAAAAATAAAAATTAATGCTGGGATACGGGTGACAGTCCAGGAAAATCCACGAAATAAGCCCGCTCACTCATGATGGTGCTTATTCCCTTAACATTGTAGGTGGGCATTACTCCACTGCAGCCGTTCGCAGCGACGAACAGTTTTGAAGTTGTAGATGATCCGTCTGGGCACGCGACGTGAAACTCTTCGACTGCGAAGTGTAGCCAGGCTCCGTTAATCAGCCTGTAAGCGAACTTATACTTGTCAAAAGGGTAAAGTGAATTCAGACAACGTTCAAGTATGTGAGGGAGAGAGCTTTTAATGACTAGACCTAACCCACATGAATTCGCTGATATATTGTGGAATTCAAAAGAGTAAGCTGTACAAACTTTTTTACACATGGCATTAGAACAAGGAGTGAACGATCAAGGCCTCTGACGACCGTAAAAATATCCATATTAACGGATATTAATACGCATCCAGAAAAAAAAAATCCGTTATTACTGGTAGTAAGCTACTAAACATATAAGTGGGAAACGGAGCCATTTTGTAAGATTGCCAGGCAACATAAGAAATGAAGGAAATATTAATCATGATTCTTGCAATTCTCTATGCTTACTAAAATTAAGCTGTAATAAAATTCGATCTTGTGCGCCCCTAACAAAGGTTCATATCCAAGTTTCTCGCGCGCATCCTCTAAGGTTAATGTTAAAACTTTAATAGGCAAGAGATGCAACAAAAAAACTCGCTTTATAGCTAATCCCTATATAATCTTTGGATTTTTTCAAGAAAATGTGACATTTTCCCATGAATATGATCTACTTTTGAATTGCAATATGCTAATGTTACAAGTAAATATTGCATATCCATAATTTGCTTTATATTACTAGAATGCTCATTTACCAATTTCATAAGCTGATTTATTGATTCTAGTTGTCTGTGAAGTTCAGAGAAAATGAATTCATTTTGATGTTACAGAAATTCTATTCCCTTATTTTGTTAATCAATTTTAAAACGATTTGCAACTTCCTACTTTACCATGACCTACAGCCCACTTATGAAGTTCATGAGCTAAGCATTCCACTTCAGCTGGCTTGTTTTGCAAAACACAAGACAACAACACAGCTACAGACAAAGCCTGTGCAAGTGGATTATCTGGGTTAAAAGGAAAATGATGCTTGTGCAATTGATTCTACGATTCAGCAAAACGCGATAAGGCCCTTTTAAGATTAATGACATTATCTCCTGGCAAGAAAAACTGCCCGCAAGTCAACTTCAAGAATTACGTTACTCGCTGTAATAAATGCGTCCTTAGTTCTTTCAATGATAGAGCCATGTGTAAACTGGATATTTTTTGTTTTATCACTCCAACCACACAAAAAAAATATCTGAAAAAACAGTACCAAACTTGAACAAAATAAGTTTTAGCCTATTTGCTGTTAATAATATTAGAATACTGAATGGGCCTTCAGACTTAGGCATTGAAGTTATAGTTCAAACCTTTACGTGTATATATTTGGATATTTTTTTATCACCTACTGCATATGGTTTTGTTTGTTTAGCGATTTTATCGTAATTCCTTTCCATTATAATTTGTACCTCTTCTAAATTCTTACGAAGTATATTATATCCGCTTACTGTTGTATCCATCATATCCTTTATTGGATTTGATAAATTAATGGTTGGCTTGAGTATGTGGAAAAGTGTTCTAGCGGGCGTACCGTATAAGGCCTCTTGCGGTGTCATTTTTACAGATATGTGATATGAATGATTAAGAATACTTAGAACCGCAGGAACCGCTATAACCCAGTTCGGATCCATATCCCCGAGTGTAACTCGTAGGACATTTAACACTTTCCTATTTACTCGTTCTACCAAACCGATTGACTCTGGGTGATAAAAAGTGGTATGGATTTACTTAATGCAAAGGAATTCACACAACGAGTTAAGGAAATGATTATTGATTACACCACCTGAGTCAGAGATTATCATGTGTGGAATTCCGTATTTGCAGATGTAACACTCATAGAATTCCCTAGCGCATCTCATTGGATTTTTTTTGTTTTTAGTGCTATTAATTCTGTATAACGTGTCAAGGCATCTATTAACACTAAGGGGTGTGTATTTCCTCTGTGAGGCACGTAAAACCCTGTTAATAAATCTATGTGTACTCTTTCAAAGGGTTGATTTGGCACGGGATAGGCCCCTAAACTGACAGGTCTTAGTGTGTCCCTTTTTTTCTTTTTTTTCATGGTAAATGTGACATTTAGTTATGTGCTTTTTTATATCTGTAGGCATTGTAGACCAGTAAAATAATGATTTAGCTTTCTGTGACATAATAGAGAACCCTGGATGACCATGTAAGGGATTAGAATACAACCAGTTTAGGATGATTGGTATAAGAGAGATGGTACTACTACCTGGTCATTAGTCACCTGCGGTGTGCTTCGGGTTTTCCTCGTCACTGACCTACATAGAATATTACCTTTGATTACATAATTCTGCTGCACATACTTTAAATATACTTTTACTTTAGGATTCCCATAAAAAGTATTTATTGTTTTGCTTAACTGCTGACCCGTTCTTTGTTCATTTTGTACCAGTTCAGCGCTCCAACCCAGGTCTTCAATGTGCACAATCTCTTGGGTTAATAAATGTTCTTGTTCAGATACAGTTTTAATAATAGGCACGGATGCTTCTATATCTTCTAGTCCAACTAATGTTTCCTTACAGTATGGTGCGGGATTGCGGAATAATGAGTCGGCTATGATATTTGCTTTCCAGGTAG
Source organism: Macrobrachium nipponense (assembly GCF_015104395.2). Lineage (NCBI taxonomy): Eukaryota > Metazoa > Arthropoda > Malacostraca > Decapoda > Palaemonidae > Macrobrachium > Macrobrachium nipponense. The sequence continues at coordinate 25,191,459 of NC_087210.1, forward strand.
GTATCCAATCTTGGCTCCAAAGACCTGAATGATCATATGCCACTGAGTTCTCTTGTGGGACTGTGATTAAAGCCTTTGATAAACTAGGTAAGGGCCTTATGGTCAGTAAGGACCTTAACCCTCTTACGCCGATTGGACGTATTAAACGTCGAGTCAAAATGTCTCCCGTATGCCGATTGGACGTACCATACGTCGACTCAAAAAAGTTTTTTTTTAAATTCGCGGAAAAATACTTATAGGCCTACCAGCCGATAACTTTTGAATCACGCGCCTTGGGGGATGCTGGGAGTTCACGGATCGAGGTGTTATTTTGTTTCAAAGCGTGACCCAAGTGCGCATGCGCGAAATCCTTCCTTCTCGCTCCAGCCAGCATCATCGTAGCATCATCCGTCAGCGATATTTTGCCGCAATCGTGTTTGACTGAGCTTGTGCGAGACTTTGAACATTTGTGTTGGTACAGGACGTTCATAGAGATGTCTGAACGTCGTATGACACGCGAAAGGCGCGTTTTACCCGTCGGAAGGGATCGTGTTAGATGAGTTTTGGACTTGGATGCTGGCGAAGGACCCAGCACCCAACCTGACCTCGCTCCTCAACGCCGTTCTGTGCGAACCACAGTGTCGATGGAAGTGCTTCGGAATGTGTCTCATTTGCCGTTAGTAAAACCCCAAGGAAGCATCGTGTCGTCCTTAGGGGCATTCATAGGAATTTGGGGAGGGAGGGCTAAAACCAAGGGACATTGACGATTATTTATCGGAGCTCGATCGAGAGCATTTGGCAAGTCCTCATTTTGATGGCGGTTGGTCATCCAGTGACGAGGACATAACTCCCGATCATAGTGATGACGAGGAATATTTGCCCCCAATGTCCGTTTGAGGGTCACATCCCGAAAGTGAATTAGAATTTAGTAGTTTTAGTGCTTATGAGGGGGAATCTGAGGAGGGGGAATCTGAGGAGGGGGAAGACGATGATTTAGGATCAAGTTTTGTTGCCGATGATGATGGGGATACAGAAAGCGAAGGCTTGAGTGAGGGAGATGGGCCAGTGAGGGGGGTTCGTGTGGGAAATCGAGCCCGCGCGCGCAGGGGCACGTAGAAGGTTGGTTAGTCGTGCTAGCCAAGGGTCGTCCGAGAGCGACGATGGGTGGACAGAGGACCCCACACCACCTACCATGCATCCATTTACGGCAAATCCTGGGCTCACCGTACCTGTTCCCCTGACTGCTCTGGGTTTTGTTCAGCTTTTCCGTACACGGGAATTGCTGGAGTACCTGGTAGCAGAGACGGCGGGCTACGCCAGGTATTGCCGTGATGAACTACACACGACATTATCATATCACTGGCGAGGCTGCAACCTCCCTGACATGGCGCATTTTTGGGGGCTCCACGTTTTTTTTGGATTGATTCCTGCTGCCGACGTCAGGATATATTGGAGGTGTAATTTTTTTTTAAGTACGCCCAATGTGCCCGGCATTATGCCCCGTGATACTTTCCTGGCGTTGGACAGATATTTCAACGCCTTCAACCGAAGGGCCATACCCCAGAATAACTCTGATCGCCTCATTTTAGTGCGCCCAGTGTTGGAATATATTCGTGAACGCTGTAAAACTCTCGTGATTCCTGGAAAGAACCTTTCTTTAGATGAGGGGATGATGCCTTACAAAGGACGTCTAAGCATCAAAGTGTATAACCCCAAGAAGCCGAAGAAATATGGCGTGAAATTTTTTTTTATTACCGAGGCCAACACTGGCTACGTCGTGGACTTTTCATTGTATTCCGGGGTCTTCTCCACGATGCGTGAAACTGTTTTCGGGCTTGTGGATCGTTTCCGTAACCAGGGATACCACCTGTTTATGGATAATTATTATAACTCGGTATCCCTGGCCCAGGAACTGTATGATGCAGGTGTTCACGTCAGTGGTACCCTTCGGTTGGTGCGTGGGGCCCCGAATTCCCTCAAGAGGTACGCTAGCCATCCGCAACATCTGGCAAGAGGAGAGACACAGTGGCAGCGGAAGGGAGCTGTCTTCGTCATCTGTTGGAAGGGTGTCCGACTCGTCCCATGATTACGACGAGCCATGAACCTGTCCAAGAGGAGATCATGCAGCGGAAGAAGACGCGTCGACAGGGCCGAGTTGTGTATGAGCAGTTTCGTGTAGAGCGCCCTACCGTCATTGGGCACTACAATAGGCACATGGGAGGAGTTGATCTCTTTGATCAACTCATCCAATATTATCCCTTTGCCAGGAGAACCAGAAGATGGACCCAAAAGCTCCTGAAATACATTCTGCAGTTGGCCCTCCAAAATGCCTACGTACTCTACTGTGGGTACTACGGTCCCGATCTAGGGAGGATGAGCCACTTACAGTTCCTCGAGGCAGCCGGGGAAGCCCTCATCAACTTTGATCCCGATGAGTGGCCTTCCATGTCTGCCCCCTGCCCCGAGCTGTAGATCTACCCATAGAGGAAAGGGCAGACCTTAGGGGTGCCTACTTCGGTCATCCTGCTGCCGCCGCCCCTGCTGCCGCCGCCCCTGCTGCCGCCGCCCTGCTGCCGACGCCCCTGCTGCCGACGCCCCCTGCTGCCGACGCCCACCCCTGCTGCCGCCGACCCCTGCTGCCGCCGCCCCTGCTGCTGACGCCCCCTGCTGCCGCCGCCCCTGCTGCTGACGCCCCCACCCGCGCCCCTTCTATATTTGCTCCTTTTCATATTAGCCGTTTTATAGAGTTTCATATATCAAAATGTGCGCAAATTCATGACAAATACAACAAAAAATAATTAAAGGTTGTAGCTTTTCTCATTTCTGAAATATCTCCATATAAATTACGATAATTGGAAAAAAAACTACGTACGATCAACTTGTGATGCAATCGAAATGGTCGAAAACGCAATTGTAAGCTAATTCTCTACGGACGGCCTAGTAATATTAATTTATTTATATTCATTTTGAAACAAATTTGAAGTCTTTAGAACAATATTGTGATTTATGGTGAATTTTTGAAAAAAAATATCTTTCTTCCCTCCGCGCGCCGCTTCGCGGCCGAAAATCTCCGAAATGCGTAGATCGCATTATCCTAATATTTGCTCCTTTTCATATTAGCCGTTTTATAGAGTTTCATTATCAAAATGTGCGTTAATTCATGAAGAATACAACAAAAAATAATTAAAGGTAGTAGCTTTTCTCATTTCTGAAATATCTGCATATAAATTACGATAATTGGAAAAAAAACTATGTACGGTCAACTTTGATGCAATCGAAATGGTCGAAAAACGTAATTGTAAGGTAAATCTCTTACGACCTAGTAATATTAATTTATTTATCTTCATTTTGAAACAAATTTGAAGTCTCTAGAACAATATTGTGATTTATGGTGAATTTCTGAAAAAAATATCTTTCTTCCCTCCGCGCGCCGCATCGCGGCCGAAAATCTCCGAAATGTGTAGATCGCATTATCCTAATATTTGCTCCTTTTTATATTAGCCGTTTTATAGAGTTTCATATATCAAAATGTGCGCAAATTCATGAAAAATACAACAAAAAATAATTAAAGGCTGTAGCTTTTCTCATTTCTGAAATATCTGCATATAAATTTCGATAATTGGAAAAAATACTACGTACGGTCAAATTTGACGCAATCGAAATGGTCGAAAAACGTAATTGTAAGGTAAATCTCTTACGGCCTAGTAATATTCATTTATTTATCTTCATTTTGAAACAAATTTGAAGTCTCTAGAACAATATTGTGATTTATGGTGAATTTCTGAAAAAAATATCTTTCTTCCCTCCGCGCGCCGCTTTGCGGCCGAAAATCTCCGAAATGCGTAGATCGCATTATCCTAATATTTTCTCCTTTTCATATTAGCCGTTTTATAGAGTTTCATATATCAAAAATTGCGCAAATTCATGAAGAATACAACAAAAAATAATTAAAGGTTGTACGTAGCTGTTTCCATTTCCGAAAGATGTGCATATAAAAAAAATATATATAAAAATTTCGACATTTGGTCAACTTTAACTCGTCCGAAATGGTCAAAATCTGCAATTTTAATCTAAAACTCTTGCAGTATCATAAAATTCAATCATTTGTCTTAATTTTGAAACAAATTGGAAGTCTCTAGAACAATATTGTGATTTACGGTGAATTTTTGAAAAAAATATTTTTTTACGTCCGTGCGTTACGAATTCGTACATCATTTTGTGATAATATTTTTCCGGTGTTGCTTTTATTGTTTTACAATGTATTATATATCAAAATGATCGCAATTTAGTGTACAATACAACGAAAAAAAAGTAACTGGTTAGCTTTGACCGTTTTCTGCACAGCGTGATTTGAATACAATTATGTATGAATTTTTTTTTTTCGCTACCATATATCGCATTATTTACAAATGATAATGATATTATTTTTCATTTCTGATGGTTGCATTCTAAACTTCAGGCAATGACAAAAAAGGAGCCAAAAATGAACTCTTAATCTTCAAAACTAAGCGCGCTGTGATTTTTTGAAAAAATTATTTTTTCCGCTTCCGCGCTCACTCCAAACCGGGCCCGGCATACGGGAGACGTTTTGATTTTTAGGGCTTCGGCGTAAGAGGGTTAACAGGATAGCCGTAGATTATGAACTTAAAATGTACTAGTGAGTTAACGATACCTAGCCCTTCCTTGTCTATTACTGTATATTTACTTTCAGGGGCTTCAGTTTACATGAATAAAAAGCTATAGGAAAGAACTGTTTATCATATTGCTGAAGTAGTAACCCTCCTAGCCCTTGGTCTGAGGCGTCTGTTACAATAAAATTTCCTTATTAAAATCAGGGAATTTTAAGATAGGTGAACTGCATAATTCCACTTTAAAGATATCGAACGCCTGTTGATGCTTTTCAGACCATATAAACTCTACGCCCTTCTTCGTAAGATCTGTTAAAGGAGCTACTATGATTGAATAGTTACATATAAACTTACGATAGTAATACCCATTACTGCCCCAAAAAATGCTGAAGCCCCTTTACGTCAGTAGGTACCGGAAAGTTACGGATAGCCGACACCTTATCATGGACCACCTTAAAACCTTGACTAGACAGGTAAAACCTAAATAGACAAGTTTTTTTTTTTTTTTTTTTTTAAACTCACATTTAGATATTTTTACTCTGAGATTATGTTGTCTTAGTCTCTGTAGCACTAGCTCTAGTTTATGCAAATATAGGTATGTAGGGTACCCCTTAAAAAAAGTCTCCAAACACTATATTGGGGCGCAACGTAAACCAAGAGGCATACGTAAAAAATTATAATGTCCCCGGGGTGTGCTGAAGGCGGTGTATGAGGTACACTCTCTTAGCTAACGGTTTCTGGTGAAAGCCTTTAAGTAAGTCCAAGCTGGTGAAAAATTTATTCTGACCTAACAAAGATAAGATAACGTCCGTACATGGCACTGGAAAACGATTGGGAATTGTTTCCTCGTTTAAGCGACGGAAATTTATGCATATACGCCAAGTCCAATCTTTTTTACGCGTGGCAATTAAGGGAAAAATTATATGGGCTATTTGATTTCCTAATGACTCCTTCCTCTAACATTTTTTTCGATTGGGAGTCTATACAAAGGTACGTATATAGCTTTATGTTTGTCCTTTAACCGTATTTGGTGTTCAATGACATCCGTTTTTCCTTCAGAGATCCCTCAGTAGTGGAGAAAACATCATGATATTCAGATAAGAGATAAAAAAATTCCTGCTGGATCTCCTCTACTTGAATGACTTTATTGATTTTACTTTGGATAGATTGTAAGAGGGATTCGTCGACAACAGGTTGAGTGTGATTAATTTCAGCAACGATAAGAATGCGATATTTATAAACTTCCAAATCCATGATATGTAGATTTTTGTGGTTTACTAGATTGGTATTCAAATGGTTACAGACTTCAATATTAACTTGTTGCTGTGAGTCAACAATATATAATGCTTGTGTCGCAGAAAATCCACTAATTTTCAGAGTGTCAGGAAAGATTAAAATTTCAGATCCTGGCAAAGTGTTATTTACACTCACTAAGATATTCGAGAGTGCATTCAACTCGAGATTTTGTGTGCAAACTGCGATTGCGGGTGTGTGAGAATTCTGTTGGGTTGCTTGAACAATATTTGCATTTATGAGACAAGTGATTGGTTCTTCTATATAAGTTATTGTTTGATTAACTCTCTTTTTTGTCCAAAACGGATTTTAATGTGTTAGAAGATTTATAGAATTTTCCTTTGATAAACACACCTTGTTTGGCAGGAGGTAAGATAATGTTTTGTATGCCCATAGATGGATATCCTACAATTACAACTAGATACATAGCAATGTTTTTTATAACTATAAAGGTATCTGTAAGTGTGCACTTACCCACCCTGTACTGAATCTGAGTTATGCCTACGACACTTAACTCATTATTGCCAATTTCTGAAAGCCGTACTCCGGACTTCAATAAAGGGTTATCTGGCCTCCTTTCCCCCCTTTTTAGCCACTTTTTCTCCCTGTCACATTAAACGTTCGAAAGATTTTTGTCACAAATTCTGAGAAGCACATATACCACTTCACAACATAAAACTTTTAAGCCTTGACGCAGATTCCCTATACAGGACGTTCTTCAGTTTTTGAGGGAAAAATTATCCCCCTATTCAGATCATTTCCCATTGGTGCTTGACAAAATAATGAAATTAGTTGAATTATGTGCAAATAATAACGTATTTTCATTCGGGGAATCATTCTATGAGCAAAAACTCAGGTGTAGTATGGGTAGTCCATTAAGTCCTGTTTTAGCCAATCTGTACATGAAATACTTTGAAACTACAGTAATAAATGCAATAAAACCCAAAAACATACTGTGAATGAGATATGTAGATGATATTCTAACATTTTGGGATAATAGGTGGGGCAACTTTAATGAATTCCTTTCAAAATTGAACGCATTAGTGCCCAGCATCAAATTTAAAGTTGAATGGGAAACAGACAACAAAATTCCTTTTCTTGATGTTTTAATAATCAAAGACACGACAGAATATAAATTTACCATATACAGAAAACTAACGTTCTCACTTTCATACATTCACTACTTTAGATATCACAACATTGCTATCAAGATAGGTGTAGCCAGCAACCTGTTCTTAAGAACCTTACAAATTTGTTCCCCAGATTTTCTGGAAAAAGAATTTGAACTAATTTGTAAGCAACTTTCCTCTAAAGTATCCTGACCATATAATTGAGAAAGCAATTCACAAAGCAAACGTAATTTTCTAACGACCCCCTCAAAACAAGACCAAAGAGACACCCAACAATAAAATAAAAATTTTATTTCGGAAAATATAACCCTTTTTCATTTACTTACCCAAACACCTTGGCCAAATCCCTGATTTACGTCCAACAAAAGACATTCCCTAAGGAAACAGGGGTTTATGAAATCCCATGCCAGGACTGTGACCAATCTTACATCGGATTTACAGGTAAATCACTTCCTCAGAGATTAATGCAACACAAACGGTCAGTTAGGTATGGACAACAGAACTCAGCTATTTTCAACCATATAAATGAACATAACCATGGAATAAACTGGAATTTGTCACGTATAATTTATAGCAGCAACTGCCGGTACAAGAGTCAAATGATGGAATCAGCCTTAATAAAAGAGAGGCAGGTAATGAACATCTCAAAAGGAGCGTGTGTTTCAGATGTGATCAACAAGGTTTTCATTCAACCAAAGCTTAAGAAGATTAAAGGAAGATTATCAGCGGGGTGACCTAAATTGGCTTACCTGTGGATGGATCTCTTGGTATAAATACCACCTTTTCTGTAAACTTTTCTCATTCATATACCTGAAGAGAGAGACAGCAGTCTCTGAAATATAGTAGTTTTCTCTCTATATTTTGGTGTTTTTATGGGCTCCTTTTATTAGATGGAATTCTGTTGTAACAGAACATTTTTACCAGTCATATATTATATATATATATATATATAAATATCGAGCTACAATGTCCTTTAATATCTAATTCGCTCTACCTCGGAATTAATATATTTCATATATGCTTAACCGAATAAGGGGAATTTTTTCTCGATAATAGATTTGCCTGGACCAGGGCGCGAACCTATGGATCCTTTCAAACCCAGGAACGTCAGTGAAGCGTTACCTACTACACCACCGCGGTGGTGTAGTAGGTAACGCTTCACTGACGTTCCTGGGTTTGAAAGGATCCATAGGTTCGCGCCCTGGTCCAGGCAAATCTATTATCGAGAAAAAATTCCCCATTCCCTTCGGTTAAGCATATATGAAAATATATTAATTCCGAGGTAGAGCGAATTAGATATTAAAGGACATTGTAGCTCGATATTTGTATATGAATCACGGAAATGTGATATGACTTATATATATATATATATATATATATATATATATATATATATATATAATATATATTGTATATAATATTTATATATGTATATATAAATACTATATGTATAACAAATATATAAGTTCCACGTTGGCCGAGTGAATTTCGCGCTTGGCTACCATTCCGGTGGTCCGAAGTTCGATTCTCGGTTCGACCAACGTGGAACCAGAGGAATTTATTTCTGGTGATAGAAATTAATTTCTCGATACAATGTGGTTCGGATCCCACAATAAGCTGTAGGTCCCGTTGCTAGGTAACCAATTGGTTCCTAGTCACGTAGAAATATATCTAATCCTTCGGGCCAGCCCTAGGAGAGCTGTTAATCAGCTCAGTGGTCTGGTAAAACTAAGATATACATAACTTTTTAACATATATATATGTGTGTGTGTGTGTGCATGTGTCAGCTTTTACACAGCCTTTTTATGCTATAAAATATTACGCCGTAAATAACCTTCAATCATCTAATTATATTTTCCCTGTTGAAGATCTGACACCTGAAGGGATTTTTATATGACAATTCCTACAACCCTGACTAGGATTCGAATCTCTTGTCTTTTGGGGGCTTGAAGTAAGGCGGTAGTACCTTGGCCCCCAGCCATCAAATGGATTAACGGATATAATTCCCGTCTGGTGTATGTGTTTCCCAAAGTTAAGTGATTTGGGCATTAGTGGGTTGTTTGCGGTCTCTCCAGAATGTGTTGCATTTTCGATACTCAGTATTTTCGTGTTCTGTTTAATGGTCCTATCCACGGTCTAGGTATACCATAGAGTGTGATCTATCCTGGTCTCCACTTGAGCTGTAACCGACACAAACAGCCTTGTACTTGATACGTTATTCCATGATTAGGTCAGTAAAGCGTCATGCTTTCAAATGTTAAATACTAGTAAATGTATTAATCCAAATGAAATTTATTTACGAAGTTGCTCAAATTTCTTTGGATGAGTACGATCACATTAGATTTGAACATCAACTTTTGTAATCTGGAATTTGATACACATCTATTTCAGTGCTATCTTTCGATGCATAGAAAAATAATACTGTATTTCGGTGGTGCTGTGCTTTTGTGTCACCCCAATTCATATGCAACTTGGATTCAAACTTTTTATAACTATTACCCCACTGGAGTTATGTGGTTTTCCATTCACAGTGCAGCAGATAAAATAACTGTTTCACTAAAATACTTTAGTTATTGATACACACATGAAATTTGGTACTTATCTTTTCCATAGGCCACATTTTGAAAGTTACTGAGTGTCCACTCAAAATTCTAAAATGGCTGCCGTTTTTCAACACCAAGCAAAATAAAATGCATTTCTGTTAAAGATTTCATATAGCATATATAAAGATAGACTGCATTCAATATGGCAGCCAAAAACCTTAAATAATCATGTCTCAAGATTCAGTATGTATAGAAACATGTTTTCCTGTTCTCCTGTTCAAAATAATAGTCTATTTATGATTTAGGTGGTGGTTTTATCTTTAGTTTTACTTTAAAAAGAGTGAATGTCAGTGAACAACCAGGGGACATTGGTGACTTCATTGCTGGGTAACTCAGCATTGGGTTCAGTGTCAACTAATCCTGCTTTACTTATATTGTACCCAGCTTTGCCTTAGTGTAGTTCAGTAGCTTAATGCCCCAAACGCTGTCTAATAGCCCAATATCATTTAGTTGGTAGAAAGTATATATATATATAGATATATATATATATATATATATAATATATATCATGATATATATATATATATAGTTGGTAGATCTAATTAGACAGCCACGCCTGAATTGACAGGAGGTTCCAACGTGGGAGAGCTGAGCCAGGGGTAAGTGGGGCTCTACATGGCTTGTTCGTGTACTTACCTGGATGGTGTGCACATCACAAAGGACCTAAATGGCACTGGATGAATGATTGGGCTGGGTGTAGGGTGACCGACCCTAGTTGTATCCCATACATTAATGTGAATATGAGATTAAGGTGGTAAAAGGAAAGCCCCTCGGCATTAGTTAAGAGCTCATAATGGTAAGTGTAAATTCAATCACAGGCATAAGGAAAACCAACTGGAGAAAATATTGTCTTTGCCGGGAAGACAAGAAAAATGAAGGTCTAACTTCACCTTTGGCCTTTGCACATCATCATCCTGAGCATGATGGTTACATAATGATTTCAACCAGTGTGCCATTGTTCCAGGAGATTGGTGTAATGCTGCTTATCTTTGACCCAGCAAGGCTGGATGAAGGTAGTGACATAGAGGTAACTGACAAAACATCACAAGAGCTGTAGGGTCATGTTTGATTATACAAAACTTAATCATGCAAGAAAGCAAAGATCTACAGTTGAAGGTAGTGAACCTCAGGAAAAGCATGCTAAACAGCATTGAATGAGGCATGACAATGAAGCATACATTTTTGTGAAAAAGTGGCACGTGTATTAGATCTTCGACAAGTAATGACCATTATGGTAAATTATTGACAAAACTAGGTGCAGAAGATGCAATTGCACAAGAGCTGAAATACCAACTGGTATGTCTCACGGGTCTTTACAACTGGGAGAGGTCCCATCTTAATCTTGAGAAAGTCACAATGAAGAACCAGATGCATATCCACTGGTTCTATTAGAGCTGGATAATTATATCATTGAAACCAGCTTGAATGCAGATGGTCCTGCCATATTTCTTCTTGTAGACATATCCCAATTATACCAGCAGCACCTGGAACAATTGGGATTGCCTCAACCACTGTAAATACAATAATTTTTAAAGGTAAATTATCAGAAATCCCTGAATTAGAAGCACACAAGAAAGGAAGAAGTGTTCTACTTGCCTTGCAGAAAGATGTAGCTGTAGCCCCATCTCAGGCATCTGACTACTCAGATACACTTGTGATTGCTAAAGCTGCAAAGATACTGAAGAAGCATAATCTGGATCATCTGTCCAGGTTTGATGGCTCCTTTGGTGAAGGATGCATCAATGATGCCATACTTCAAAGTCTGCTCCAGTTCACTATTATGGTTGAACATAGAGAAGTCACGGCTAAAGTTTGGCTCATCAAAGTCAGACCTGGCTATTGCCCAGCTCCTGCAGTATGGAGCACAACTGCTTTTCAAAACAGAAGGAAGGAGCAAGTATAAATCGACACTTAAAGGATAGGGGAACTCCTTTCCCAGTGTTCATGGACATGACTTTCTATGGCAAAACAAGGGAGAGAAACCTAGTAGAATGCTTCATGATCATGGCATGAGTATTTCCTGTGACAGGGTTCTGGAGATATCAGCTCGACTGGGAGATGCCATTTTCACCAAGTATGTAGAAGAGGGTGTAGTCTTTCCAATTACAGAGCCATCGATGAGTCGGCATTCATAAACTGTACAACAATGTTGGTCAAGAGAAGGTCAAAAGCATGCCGTTCTTCTATGCATTTACAATTTGTGATGAGGTCTCAGCCTTTAGAAATAAAGGAAAGAAACCATCATGGCAAACATGGGACATTTTTCCAGGGGCTATTCCAGATTTGTTTTAAACTCGGCAAGTAACCACCAACCACTGAAGATGGTGGTTTGAAAATCTGGAGAAGTTTGTGGTCCTTTGTATGACAGGTCGAACAATGTTGACAATGTGGATAAGGTCAGACTTGACTTGTTTGCCATTGACTTATTTTCCAGAAAGCAGACCATATGAAGCCATGCCTCCAACCAGAGCAACTCAGCTTCTACACACCAAACGTTTAGCATATCAGGCAGGTTATGTATGGGGTCAGGCAATTCTGCGCCAGCCAGAAGCAGGGAGAGAGAGAAAGAGATGTATATGAAATGTATAGGCTAAAGATATCCGAACATAAGTGCGTGGATTTATTCAAATGAAATTGAAGTATAGCTATCTCGCTTGTGAGAAGGTTGTGCTGTCAGGTCATTTAACAAGGGATTACTAAACGTTGTTTGCAGCGTCCAACTATTTTGCCTTTTACTTTACCTCCATTCTCGCTTCCTTTGCTGTCCAGCCATTCCAACTTCCAGCGCTTGGATTTAGGTAAATTTCCATAAATCAATCAAGCTTATGAATCCAGATACAAGTACCTGACTCACTTACATCAACTCAGCTTATTACTACATAATAGTAATTTAGCGTTTGGAATTTTGGCTAGTTTTATCTCTTACCGTCAGTTGATGTAGTTCCTATAGTGACTCCCGTCACCTGTTGTATTTATTATAGACACTAACGTTATATATATATTTAATGAATATATCTCTAATGAAAGAAATTCTTGGCAATAGAAAGGTTTGGCAGCACTCTGAAGTCTCCCCCCACCCAAAAAGAAAGAAAAAAAAGTGAATGTCATCTCTGTCCTTATTTGTTGGGTGATTAACAAATATGACCGAATCCATAATCAGGATCCTGGATGGTAATGGTCGAAATGATGAACGGAAGGCAGCTAAATGGCACGGTGCCACCGGAGCTTCGTAAAAAATGGAGTGTCAGTTTTCATTTTCCGATTCGACGTCAGGGCATTCTGCTGCAGAGGATGGGGTTTATTAGGAGGTGGACCGGCCGGAGGGGTTTTTGGGGGGAAAAGGGAAAGAAAGCAAAAGATATGAATTCTTTAACGAGAGCTTTGCTTAGTCTGTTTGATGATTGGAAAGGCAAGGGAAGAGAAATGATTGCTACGCTAGATATGACATTATATGAAAAAGAATGAGAAGCCTTTAGGCTTTTTTGCAAGGTAAAGCTTAGAATTTGATATTTTTGGATAAAATCGATTCCTTACATGTTTTTTTTTATCACGTTGAAAATATGTTAAATTTGAAGAATGAGTATTTTAATCTCCGTTAAAATAGTATATCAATTCCTCCTACAATGGGCATTGTGGTCAACGCCTTTCAAAAATAGATTAGGGACTAAATTCATAAAAACGTTTGCCATCTCAAGACTCTTGTTCATTTTGAAGAAGAATACCTTAATTGTGAAAACTGTATCGGCTATTTAAAATTATATTTTATGTCATATAAGGTCCTGAATTTACTTTTTACTTGTAGGTTGATGCTACCTAACTTCATTCCCCTTGGTTATCCGAATTATTTGTATTCAATCTCTACTTCATAATTGCTTTGTAATTTTTATATTCAACTTGATTTAATTCTATTCGTTACCATCCTCTCGGCTGTATTTTCGCGAACAGTTATTTCCAAGCGTGCGTGATCTAATAGACATGTACCTACACGTACGTACAATATACATTCTCGTATATCTTCATATAGCACGATATATTTGCTGACATGTATGAGGGGAAATGCTATTAGTAAATGCCAAAGGCCCAATCTGCATCAAAGCCTAACGTTTTCATTTATTACCAAAGTTTAGTACTTATGTTTAATGGCCGTGAATGGCGAGTGATTCCTGATGATAGAGTTCAGTGAATGCTGTCATTTATATATTTGTTCTCTCTCTCTCTCTCTCTCTCTCTCTCTCTCTCTCTCTCTCTCTTTTAGTTGTTGCAGTGCGAGCAGTATTTGAAGGCCACAATATTAGATAATGTCAGATATCTCACAACTTCCAGTAGTTTACGTAAGGCGACATGCTTGTTGGTGTGCTCTTTTTTTTCCCGGTCATTTATTGTCGGATATGCAAGCTGTATAGCTACAATTCTTCCTGTGCAGAAGATATCATGCGCATTTATTACGCGTTGTGGTCGCGTTCAAATCCACGACTGAGAAAGTATTTTAAGCGTACTTACTGATTTATATTTGAAATCAAAACATACGATTTTTTAAGTTCCTAGGGAATATACTGAAACTTGTATTGAATGGCCATTATTTAGATATTATTAAGCCATATATATATATATATATATATATATATATATATATATATATATATATATATATATATATATATATATATATATGGCTTAATAATATCTAAATAATGGCCATTCAATACAAGTTTCAGTATATTCCCTAGGAACTTAAAAAATCGTATGTTTTGATATACGTATATTCCTAGGGAATATACTGAAACTTGTATGATGGCCATTATTTTAGATATTATTAAGCCATATATATATATATATATATATATATATATATATATAATAGATATATATATATGGCTTAATAATATCTAAATAATGGCCATTCAATACAAGTTTCAGTAAATTCCCTAGGAACTTAAAAAATTCGTATGTTTTGATTTCAAATAGAATCAGTAAGTACGCTTAAAATACTTTCTCAGTCGTGGATTTGAACGAGACCACAACGCGTAATAAATGCGCATGATATCTTCTGCACAGAAAGAAATTTGATAGCGATACAGCTTGCATATCCGACAATGAAATGACCGGGAAAAAAAAGAGCCACACCAACAAGCATGTCGCCTTACGTAAACTACTGGAAGTTGTGAGATATCTGAACATTATCTAATATTGTGGCTCCTTCAAATACTGCTCGCACTGCAACAACTAAAAGAGAGAGAGAGAGAGAGAGAGAGAGGGAGAGAGAGAGAGAGAGAGAGATGAGAGAGAGAGAGAGAGAGAGAACAAATATATAAATGACAGCATTCACTGAACTCTATATATATATATATATATATATATATATATATATATATAATATATTAGTATATATATATATATATATATATATATAAATGTATGTACTTAATATGTATGTGCGTGTGTATGTGCCACATACACTTTGACATGCATTGAGCATTTCAGCCAGACTTGGTATACATATAGCTTAGCATCTGGGAAAGACTATTCTGGGGGTAAGACATTACTGGCAACAAAAGGTTGGTGGGAGCGGAGTGGGAAATGGGTGAAAAGTAAAAATAAATGAAAATGATAGATATTAGTGTCTAATCAATAGTTTTTGATGTCGCTGAGATGAATATGGACACGCCCAATGGCCTTCTATTCCTCATTCAACCTCTAGGGAGGGTGTATGAGTTGGGGTGGGAAGAGGATGACATGTAAAAATAACCGAAAACAACAGATATTAGTCTAATTTTTAGTTTCCAAGGTCGCTCAGATGAATATTGACACTCCATATGTCCTTTAAATCTAAGTTCATCCCTGATAGGAAGAATGGGGGTGGGAAGTTTGTGACATCTGAAAATAACCAAAAACTACGTATATCAGTGTCTTATACATAGTTTTTGAGGTTGCTGAGATGAATAATGACACTCCCTATGCCCTTCAAGTCCAAGTTCAGTCCTGATAGGAAGGGGAAAGGGGGTGAAAAATAAAATGTAATTTGTGTCTAATTCATAGTTTTTTAGCTTGCTGGGATGAACAAAGACACTCACGATGCCCTTCAAGTCCAAGTTCAGCCCAATTAGGAAAGAGAGAGAGAGTTTATCGATTGTCATTCAGAGTTTCCCTGGGCAGCGTCGGAGTATTCAGCTAATATATATATATATATATATATATATAATTATATATATATATAATTATATATATAATATATATATATATATATATAGTGTATATTATTGCATATATATGTATAATATATAAGTTATTATATAAGATAAAAGTATAAACTTATTGAGTCCAGCCTTAGGGTGTGCCCTTATAGCAGTGGTGCACAAGAACAAAATAAAACTTGATTCGTCTTAAACATGATACCCTGGAGTAAGGATTTGGTAAAATTACTGAAAGGTGCGAACGAAGGGTCATGGTAAAGGATTTGGTAACCGATACTTGAAAATTTCTTAGATCTGTTGCAAAACCGAAAAACCTTACCTAGGGATAATCTTGTTTCCGTCGGCGAAATTTTCCTTGGTATGATGGAAACTATGCGAAGTCGCTTACAAGAATTGCAGAGAGAAACACTAGATAACTGTTTTAACAAAGAGAAGCAATAGATAATTGTTTGTAGTCAGGGTTTTAATCGGTATAAAAGTACAGTATTATAAAGTAACTGTTTCTTTTATAATTATATTTTTAAAAGCCATGAGGTGGTGAAAGTGTGATATAATAGCCCAGTAGGGTGTATAACAACAAAAGGCCGTATGAGAGAAATATTCGTAAATTATGGATGAGGAGAATAATAATTGATCCTTTATTTATTCAGGGTTTCGGGCATCTAAAGGGAGCTCAGAATGTCGATTTAACCCTTTGATTCAGCAGATTAAGCATTTCTGCTAATTTCATTGAGTCTAACTCTTATCTTTCTCTCTCTGCTGGAAACATCTATTTACTAATAAATTTTGCTGGTCTGCACATTGAGAAATTTCGTAAATTAATTGGTCTCCTCATAATGTTGCTTTAACTTATTTCTGTATTTATATAAACATTCTATTTTCGAGTTTTTGTTGCTTGAGGCATTTCATTCATATCTGTTGTGTGATGTGAAGTTGATTTCTCAATGAGGGTTCAGTCTACTTTTGGGTCTCAAAGTGTTCACAAATTAAATTGAACATTTCAGAACCAGTTCTATTAGGTTATTTAATATGATCAGCATTCATAAATCTTGAAATTAACTTCATCATAGAATAATATCCCAATAATGACATTATCATAGTAAGTTGTGATGGCTGTTGTAAATATAATTTTATGAACTTGAACATTGGAAATGTGATATTGACATACTATAAAATTGTTTTTCATATTGTTCGAACCAAATATCACTGTAGCTTAAATGCGGATATATGATGTTTTTCACATCTCTTAAAGGTTTTATGTTATTTCATTACATGTTTCGTAATCAACACCGCTACCCCTCAGTTAAGGGGCCGAATGCTTTAATATGTCGTCTTCAACTATTTGTAACAATATAAATAATAAAATTCCAAAATAATTATCTGTAAAATTAACACCGACGTTATCTTTAGTTTCATAAGATATGAATTTAATCTGAGTTTTACGATGAAACCACTAAAATACACGTAACACTACCTACTTGTGGTGAGCTTGCTGCAATCAAGAAATCATAGATTCATATTCAAACAAAATTGAGCAAATCTCATAGACTAAAATGGAAAAATAAAACACTTGTTGTACTGAGGTGATCTCGATAGCGATACTGTGAAAGACGTTTCCTTAGTCATTTATAATGTATAAGTTATGCATATTAAACAGTGACCAGATCTAAGAGGTATATTTTTTTATACAGAGAAGACATTAGCATTTCGCCTTAGTAGTTATAATAGTTCGACAATAACGTTTTCAGGGCCGATTCCCGTAATATTTGATTTATAGGAAAATAAATCCTGCGTCTTATTTGAAATTGTGACAGTGTACCTTCAAGTTTAGTAGTTTATTAAATTATAAGAACACTTTTGTCAGAATTTAATCGAAATGCTTTTTTTTTCCATTAAGAAAAGTTTGTCTTGAGCATTGTCATAAAAAATGTTTGTAATAACGATAATAGAGCAGAAAAATGCTGTCGAAAAAAAAAATTATGGAGGCAAATATGACTGGAATAATGATAATAACAGGAGGTCAATGGTAATTACCTTTAGATACGGAATAAAGTAAAATTATGATATTCATAATATTATTTTAAATGTCAATTGAGTACAGGTGCTTTACATTGTAAACAATCCTTAACTTCATTTGAAGTTACATATCGAAGCTTACTTTTAAGAATGCAGATCCTTGCCCTTTTGTTATCTTTTGCGAATCCAAAGGCTATTGCTTTTGATTTACTGTCACAACCTTTTTTTAATCATATTTGCCTCCCAACATTTTTTTTGACAGTATTGTTTTCTTCCATTATCACTGTACTTGAAGTAGTATTGTTTTCTTCCATAATCACTGTACTTGAAGTAGTATTGTTTTCTTCCATTATCACTGTACTTGAAGTAGTATTGTTTTCTTCCATAATCACTGTACTTGAAGTAGTATTGTTTTCTTCCATTATCACTGTACTTGAAGTAGTATTGTTTTCTTCCATTATCACTGTACTTGAAGTAGTATTGTTTTCTTCCATTATCACTGTACTTGAAGTAGTATTGTTTTCTTCCATTATCACTGTACTTGAAGTAGTATTGTTTTCTTCCATTATCACTGTACTTGAAGTAGTATTGTTTTCTTCCATTATCACTGTACTTGAAGTAGTATTGTTTTCTTCCATTATCAATGTCCTTGACTTTCAAGTTTGTGCCTCTCATCTATCCTTCCTCTTTTAATCTTCTTGTGCCAGTTATTTTAAAAATGTCGCCGTACAGATGTCTCAGATGTCAAATATGAAAAAATGGAATATTGACGTTTCATCCTCCATGTAACTTCAGAGGCACTGTGCCAAGTGAACGTCACCCATCCCCTAACGTTTATCATCATTAAGGCTTTTTACCATCAATAAATTTCGCTGTGAGTTGGCTAATTCGCTCGTCTCCCAATCGATTATTGGAAGTCTTTCAGAAATATATTCTTGTTTTACGGGTGCCAATATTTGTGAGGTAGGGTTTTTCCTCAAGTAATTTATGAGTCAAGTTGGGGTATGTTGGTGGGTATTTGGCGATAACTTTATTAAATACCTTATGAGTGAACAAATAGCATTCACTAGATAAATATTTATTCTGCGGAAAGGAACCTTGCAAGGATTTAATTTATAAAAGTATTGTCACTTGAATATTTTCATCATATTCCTATGGAATTAAGAATCCAATTTTCTTTTTCCAATATATTCAAGTGTGCCTTTCCCGGCCACTTACTGACTCAAATATACCCAATGTTCCCTTTGTTTCTTCCCATAAAGAAGTAATGTCTAACGGACAAGACAAATAACTACTATCACTTTGATATTGCCTGTGTTAAATTGGAATTAACATGAAATTCTTTGCTAAACATCGATAACATTGTCAGCAACAGGAATTTATAAGGATAGTAGTGATTATATTAATCATTTAATAAAAATGGTTTCAATATTGGTACAAATTCAGAATCTGCCACAAGAGAAAGCCATTTCAGGGCTTTTTCCCGCAGTGAACGATGAAAACAAAGCAATTGCGTCCGGTGTTATAATCGTTAATTCGTTTTTCCAAGAGGAAAAATTATGGGCAGAGGTTTTTTTCGGATTTACTTGATATTAGAAGCAAAAAGATATCAGAAATGCGCAAATTAAAGCAGTAAAAAATCGTAATGTTTTTCGCTCTGTGAAATTAAACAGATACATTTGTAGAAAATAATTCGGACAGAAAATGCATCCATCATTTAATGATTCATGGTACTAATTGTTGTACAAGAAAACCACCAAACACACGATTTTTTTTATACTGATGTTAGGATTAATCTCCTAAAACATTCTCCGTTTAGTCGAAGGGCGTTTCGAAAACTCTCTCTCTCTCTCTCTCTCTCTCTCTCTCTCTCTCTCTCTCTCTCTCTCCTTCCTCTTCTTTTTCTTCTTCTTCTTCTTGTGGAAGAGTTGAAAAGAAAGCTAGACAAAATCATTAGGAGGACACTGTGAATGCACAGTAAAACCTGCTCCTACAGATAAGTGAGCACACGATGTCTCCTCGGATGGACTATCAAGTCTTTGAGACATCCTAATACTTGTAACTCCTCGTAACTCTTCTTTGCTAGAAGGCTTAGGCTTCATAGTTACTGCTTGAGGAAAAACACCAAAGTAATTACTGAGTCTTTGAAGAAGAGCAGTGAAGTGAAAATGACCCATAGACCCCTTAAATAGAAGGACTAGTATCTTGCACTCTCGGGTGCGAAAATTGGGGTCCCAATATTTTATGACGTAATATGTTCACTGTATGTAAACAATGATTTGTATGTATGTAAACAATTATTTGAATGTATGTAAACAATGATTTGAATGTATGTAAAACATTTTTACATTTATTCACTTTAGTGCGTATGTTAGTCATAAAATGGGCCTATTTAAGGAGTTTATGTTTTAGTCGAAAAAGGAATGTAATCTAGCTAACATATTGATAAACTAATTGCCTAAACTTCTTAGAAGACCATAATTGATATAATTTATTTAATTTTGTTTCAGGGTTTCTACTAACAACGCACAATGCCTAAGAAGTGTAATGTCTACGGATGTCGAGGAAATTACAGGGATGAACCATACACCAAAGTAGTATCATTTCCAACTGATGAAGTGGAGCGAAAACCGTTGGATCAATGCTATGCCAAATGGAGCGTTCCAGTTTGCTACAGCTGAAGCAGATCTATGCCTGTGCCTCATCATTTGACTGTGAATGGATTACAGTTAAAGGAGGGAAAAGACCAAGTCATCCACCATTCCATTTTCCCTGGAGTTTCAAAGTCATGCTTAAGCAGGTCCCCTCAGCACCCAGAATTACAACTGCTTCAGCAGAGACCCGAGCTGAAAACGAAAGACTCCGAAATGAAGTTGTGGATAAGATCGGCGACTTTTATTCATTTTGTAATGACATTCCAGGAGCATATCTCAAGGATTTCGTAATTGTTTGTTGATAGTGATGATATTTACATTTTCTAAAACTGATGCAAAGGGCCGTTCCGTTATCCAATTTCTCCATTTGCAACATGTGAAATCGTCATTTGGGTTTTTGTATCTTAAATGCGTTGAGAAAAATGGAAAGGAAATACCTAAGACATATTTTTCTAAAGCTGGTTGTCTCTGCAAAAGAATAGCCTTCTCAGTAAATGGTCCCAGTTTGATAAAATTATGTCATGCATAACAGAGTATGAGTTCAAAGATGCAGACTATCTGAAAAGTGCAGTACAGGAATTGAGCCATATGAGTTGTTCTGATTCGCCTCATTTTCAGTTTCTTCATTCTCAGTTACAGTTATTACTCACTCATCCAGAAGGCCGTCGCTTTGACAGAAATCTTTATGTTCTTGGTGCCGAACTCCATAACATTTCACCAGCTGCATATAAAATGCTACGAAAGTCTGGTTCAGTTGTTTTACCTAGAGGAACTGTTGAAAAAACTTCTCTCCTGTAGTCTACATGATAAAAACTTGGAGCAACTTTTTCAAAAACTTAAACCTCAGCAGCGTCTTGTCAACATTCTTTTTGATGAAGTGAAGCTCACAGAAACACTTAGGTACTCAGGTGGTCGTGTTGTTGGTTACGCTCAAAATGTTCTTGTGATACCGAAGTTCTCGCAACACATGCTTTAGTAATTGAAGTTGTCTGCCATTTTGGTGCCCTAAATATATACTACGCATTTACCCGTTGCAAAACTTAATTCAGATCAACTCAAGGAAATTCTGGTAGAAGCTCTAGTAGCGGTTAGCGATGCTGGTGGTACAATAATTTCTTGTGTAGGGTGATAATTGCAACACAAACGTTGGCAGTTTATGGTAAATTAGGTGGTCCTGGTAAAGCTTTTCATAAATGCTATAAATTCTCATGCTTTCCTTGTTTTTGACTATGTTCATTCTTTCAAAAATGTAAGAAATAACTGGATAACCGTTCAGGATAAGGAACTTTCTTTCATAAAAGATGGAAAAACATATGTTGCACGATGGAAGGACATAGAAGCACTGTACGATGAAGACAGGAGAAAACAGGCATCCGTCTAACCAAGATCACATACACAGCTGTGTACCCAAAGCCTTTGCAGAGACAAGCGTGCCTTTTGTTTGTCAAATCTTCAATGACAAAACTGTTGCTGCCCTTTCAACTCTAAAGGATAAACTTGGCATTAGCGAGGGCACCATCATTTTTGTTAGCTGATCACTGATTGGTTCCACATGATGAATGTGAAAGATCGGTATTCCGGTATTAACATGCGTGATGATTGTCGTCACCATGGACCAATAATTGCACTACTTTCAAGAAACTTAATGAAACTTGTGATGTTATATCCTCTTGTGCATGGTCAGGTGGTCGAGGTCGGACGCAAAAGCTCACAAACGCAAAACTGCAGAGGCATTGGTGCTGTCTACAAGAGCCAACATTGAGGCTGCAGAGTGGCTATTGACTCAGTACAAGTTCACCTATGTGCTACCTGGTGTGTTGCTGATGAGGCCCTTGAAAGTTCTTTGGCCAAGCCAGACAACGCAATGGGGGTAATTTCTACATTGAACATTGTAGATATCAAGGCAGCTGCAGCAACCAAGAACCTCCATGCACTTTTGAAATACGAGTCTACGCCGCACCAGTCTAATGATGTGCCTTGTACCTCTAACATTTGCATTGATGATTATCACTTTGACATCACTATTGCTGACACTGAAGACCTAGTTCAATCTAATGACAGTATCAAACATAAATTTTTTTTTCTAGCTGGATATCTGGAACAGAAATTTCGAGGTAATATTTTGAGTGTCGAAACTGAAGATAACGACGACCATCATATTAATTCAGAGTTTCTCACAAACTTAAGCAGAGGTGGACTAACTGTACCTCTACTCTCAACAGTGCATTTTGTACACTCAGCCTATAAACTTTTTGATGAGTGCAACTTGCATTGCTGCCGAGCTCATCTCAGCCAAACTTTATCTTGTATCGATAGTCCAATGGTTGCAATTCAAGGAGCATGCCTTACTCTGTCAAACATTTTTTTGAAAGCATTTGTGCTAGACAACAGTGATAAAGAAAGACACCTTGGCTGCTTGAGAAGAAAAGAAAAACTATCTGCTAAAAACTAAAACATGTACCTAATGTTATTTATATTATGGAATGTTTTTTCAATGATTTTGTTTCTAGAATAATATATTGTTTGCCTTAGACATGTTCCTGTTGTTTCTCCAGGCTTAACTGTTTATATATGGATTTTAATTCAGTGACAGGGTAACTTAAGGTGTGTTTTCCATTGCTTTAATTGAGAGAATATACAATATTCTGTATGATTTTGTGTTTTTTATGAGATTTTGACCTTTAAATGACCTAGATTTGACCTTTAAATGACCTTCAGATGACATCGTAGGAGGTTAAAAGTATGACAAATGAACTCTTCGCCCTTCAAAACCCCTTAAGACACCAGAATGAAGGTTCTATCATGTATTTGACACAAATTGTGGGTGGGACCCAAGTTCCAACTTGGGACCCAAGTTCCAGATACCGAGCATAGAGGATACCAGTCCTTCTATTTAAGTGGTCTATGAAATGACCACTAGCACTTTCAGAGAATGAAGGTAGATGGAAATTTCCACTAGCGCTTAGAGAAGAAAAATATGAAGGGAAAAGGACTACTAGCACTTCTAAGCAAAGGGAGTGCATAGCAAAATCCACCAGCGCTTACAGATTAGTGAATTAGATGGAGAAGTTCACTAGCACTTATATAGAGAGAGAGAGAGAAAGTAGATGGAAAAGTCCACCGGTGCTTAAAAAGTAGAAATATAGAAAAGAAGTGCATAATAAGTCCACCAGCACATGCAGAGTAAGAAAGTAGATTGGAAAGTCTGTTAGCACTTAGAGAGGGGAAACAAAGAGTGCAAAGAGCCACTAGCACATTCAGAGAAAGGAAGTACGTAGCAAAATCCACTAGAAGGAAAAGTCCACTAGCACATAGAAAGGAGAAATAGAGAGGGAAAGGAACCACCAGCACTTACAGAGAAAAAAGAATACGTTGAAGAGTCCACTAATACTTATAGAGAAAAACAATATTGGGGGAATAAGGACCGCTAGCACTTTCAGAAGAGCGGCAGATGAAACAGCTCGCCAGGACTTTCAAAGAAAAGTATAAGACATTTGGCCTTTAGCCTAAATTCTATATTCTATATAGCATGTTCAGTTCTCTGAATCTGTCCTCTAGTTCCTTGAAAGAAATAAAGGAAAAATACTTCAATGCTAACACCAAGAGAAAAGGAATCTGTACAGTTCATGGGAAGGAGAAAAACGCAAGAAGATTTGGAGCCCAGGAGAGGGAAAGAAAGAATCATCAATTTTTTGTTGAAAAGAAGAATGAGGAAAGCATACTTTTTACTTGGTGTGAAGTAGGAAATGAACATATTCAAATCCAGGAACCACTTTTAGGAAAAAGGTAGAAAGGAATTAAGCTCCGATCTGCTGTTGAAAAGAGGGGCAGGCGAAGGGAAAATAAGACTTGAAAACCAAGGGCATTTTGGAAATAGGAGAGAGAGTGAAAGGTCGCATGTTTGAAGAGGGGCAGGGGGAAAATAGAAATGGCATGCTACTTAGCTCTTTAAAGTTAGGGAAAACGTATGAAAAAGTGCTAAAATTAACTTTATGTTCTTATTTTATTGTAAAAAAGGGAGATGTTAGCTAACTTTTAAAAGTAGTCATAAACAAATAAATGGAATAAATGAGAGACAGATTTTGGGCTCATTTTTGTGTAAGTAAAAGAAGATTTCGTCCTAGGTTTGTTTGTGTGTGAAAAGGCGCCTAGTTCATGATGGAAAATGGGGAACAGAAGTTAAAAGATCAGCTGTTGGAGAACGGGAGGGAAATAGAACTAGCCCACTATCTTTTCAGTTGAGGAAGACAGAGAAACGAGAGTTAAAGGGGCCGTTGTGTTTGGAGTTGGAACATGACAGACTTTCTCCTATTTTGCTCCTAAGAAGAAGGAAGAGATAGAGGGACGCACAGTTAGTTCTCGTTGTGTGCAGGAAAACAAAAAGAAAAGTGGCCTGCTTTGTTACTTTTAATAAAGAAACACGGATATGACATCTGGTGTAACGTAGATGTTAATACATTGTATGTAAGGATTGAAAGACAATTTTGCGTGAAGTATTAACGGTTATCTTTTAATGAAGTAAGCCAAAATGACAAAAAAAAGTAAGTGAAGTGACTCAAAACATGACATGACTCAGTCATTTGCGAGGAAATACCAAAAATATGCTGTTTAAATTCCAGCCAGAGCGAAACTCAAAATGCGATCACGTTCGTTAGAGAATTCCAGCTGAAATGGAAGCGCATATATGCTGGCATACATAAGTACTAATGGCAGAATGTATTCCGTGAGGGATATATTCATGATGGAACCGAAACGCTCATTATAGAGTAATGGGATATTATAACTTCGGTATTACTCTGGAATGTGATGATTTACATATTCAGTATATGCGTTAACAAAGCGTTGCACATATTTTAGTAGGTAATGCGTCATCAGTATGATAGAGTAAAATAGAATATTACAGTAGATAGATTAGGTAATGAAAATAAACCATCTGTATTACTTTCGTAAACTGTAACAGGTGACGAGAGAGCAAATCACGATATGATCTTCAGAGGGTTATGGTCGTAATAGATCTGCTCTATTTAGTTAGGTTCCAGAGTAGCCCTCCCCAAGAGTCGTCGACCATTGCTGCATGAATCCACGAGTAAACAAACCTCTTGCACTTGAGGCCCACTTGACTGCTACGCGAACTGAGTGGCTCGTGAATTTATGCACACCAAATGACCTTGACTACAGTAGTAGTAGTAGTTGTTCAGGAAATCTTGACACAGGAGAAGCATCGACTGGCTATTTTGTGATTGAATCCCCCCTCCTATGAAAATTATCTGCGGTATAGACTTAGAGCTGAGAAAGGAAGTTCCTAATTGATAAATTCTATGCTGAAGTCTAGAAAGTGAAGACTTTATTTTTTTTTTCTCAAAGCTTGATACATCTTATGTTTGTCGACGATTTGGATTTCTGATCGTTTACTAAAAACTACAGTGAACATTTATGATGTTGTTGTCATTCTAGTATCTAATGGTAGATGACTCGGTTGCATTTCCTCTCTACATATTGGACGGACAAACATCTAAAACAAAACACAGCTTCTGCATTATCTAGTTGAGTTCATATCCTTTGAAGCTACTCACATTCGCCCGAATAGCAAATGCTGATGTGGCCTTTAATGACTGGGCGACCTAGGTATCGTTCCGGGAAATGAAAAAATAAGAACGGCTTTTGCACGACATTATATGAATGGACGCATACATTACATGCGTAAATATTATATGCGTATACATTAAAATGAATGCAAATACGGCTTCACGGGTTATAAATTGACAGGTAATAGTTTTGATGAATTTGAATATTCAAAGGCAAAAAAATTCAGTTATTTGTAGGTAAAATGAATTGCAATGATTGGTTATTAATATTGAAATTTGATATTTTCAATCAAAGTTGCAGCTGATTATTTTCATATGTACTGTGTGTACTGTCTCACAGACTACTAAAATTGGGATTATGCGTTGTATTTAATTGAAAATCAGATTCCTATTCACTAGTGTACACTAAAGGTGGTATATTTGAATGGTTTCTTATACAAGACTGAAAGTGATACAGACATACATATATCAAAGAGGATATGACGTTACTGACTTGAAATGAAATAATAGTCCTCATTTACATTTAAAATCGTGCAAAGAAATGCTTATTATTGGGAGTATATTAATTACAAAACAAAAACGAATAAGTTAATTCATTATTAATTTCATTTATTAAAATATCCGTTAATAAGGAAACTCCAGTTTTTCCATTACTGTTGTCATAGAAATTGTATAACCAATTGTATGTTACATCAAAAATTTTCTTATTTAGTTTTCTATTGTATTCCAAAAAGTAAGACATTTACTGGTGGACACCTTAGACAACTGATAGGTTTTTACGGTTCTAAGAAATATATTGTTCAGGTTACCCCATTTATTATACTTTTAATTTATGACATTAACTTCTTACCCCATCAGATGTTGGTAGGCCTGAAATACTTTTTCGTAACCTTTTTCTGTACCACAGTTTGCAGAATTAGTATATCCATTTTGCATTAAATTGTTCTGTGTTATTAGTTCAGTGACCCTTTTTCCTGAATAAACTATTGATCAGACAATAAGCTTTATTTTACTCTCAGTAGAAAAACAAGTAAAAAATGCGCCGAAGTTTCTTCGGCGTTAAGTTTTCTGCCACGGGCTGTTGGTGGTCTGTTGAATAGTGATGCCAGACGCACGATTATGGCTAACGTTAACCTTAAACAAAATAAAGACCAGTGAGGCCAGAGGGCTACAATTTGTTAGGTTTGATGATTGGAGGGTGGATGATCAACGTACCAATTTTCAGCCCTGTAGCCTCGGTAGTTTTTAAGATCTTGGGACGGACAGAAAAAGTGCGGACGGACAGACAAAGCCGACACAATAGTTTTCTTTTACTAGAAACCAAAAAGGAGTTAAAACGAAAGTTCAACATCTGACTTTTTCTTTGAAGTCACAACTGGCAAATAATGTTTCTTAAAAAAAACTTCTTTGACGCTAAGGTGGATGTTGATTGATGTAAAGACAAGTGTTTTATCTGCTGAAAGTTCTTTTTTTAACAATTTTGTGAATATAACGACAAGAATCATTTAGGTTTTCAGCTAGAAAAGCTTGATCCGTGAAGTATGTAGTAAATTGACAAATTGCTCTTATATGAATAGTACTTCTAATTAGGGTAGCAAGTAATAGCAAGTCCCTGTGTGGTAGACGAAGATGAGGTAATTGGTTAATAGAAAACATCAGAGAAAATTTAATTGGTCTCTAAAAGCTGAGAATTTGCTATCATATAGTAGAAGGGAAGATCAGCTCTCGCATCTTGACGACTCCTCACGGTATCTTGATTTTCAATTCGTCTTGCTGGTCCTCAGTGACTCCTTGAATTTCCAAGAACATTTTCTGAGGTGAAAGATCTCTGACACGCTGCTATATATGAGATCTCGATCCCTTTGTTTCGTGCAGAAGAAAAAGAAGAAGAAAAACAAGGAGGCTTTCATCTTCTTGGTATCCCAGAAGTTATAACCTCCTGAGACATGGAAACCCTATAATACAAAGTTATCCAAAAATAAATAAAGTTTTCTTACCGAGTTACAAAGCTAGTTTTCGCATTTTGTTGGTTTTTCTTACTTTTGTATTATTATTGAATTTACAAGTATTAGTCTGTAAAGAAACTTTTCATAGTAGGAGCGCCTCAGTGGCGTGATCGGTATGGTATTGGCCTGCCATCTCGGTGGCCGCGAGTTCGATTCTCGGGGATACTTCTGAGGGGTTAGAGATGTGTATTTCTGGGGATAGAAGTTCACTTTCGACGTGGTTCGGAAGTCACGTAAAGCCGTTGGTCCCGTTGCTGAATAAGCATTGGTTCCATGCAACGTAAAATCACCGAAGAAACAATTTTCGTAGTAGGTTACTTTAAGTAGAAACTACAGTTAATTATGTTTTGTCTATAGAGATATCCATGAGTCAAATTATAAACTGAGCACAGTAATAAATGAAATGTCACATTTTGTCTGCAAAGATTAGTCGCAGATTTGCTTTCAAGAAAAATCCATTTTTTCCTCTCTTCCCAAACAGAAGCTGCTATACCTGAAGAATTATATTGACATCCCAAATGAAGTATTTAAATGGATAGGCCATGTGTGGTGCACTGTGGGCATTACTTAACGTTCTTTGCAGCGTGCCTTTGGCCCCTAGCTGCAACCCCTTTTGTTTCTTCGACTGTACTACCTACTTTCATATTCTCTTCCTTCCATCTTAATTTCCATACTCTCCTAACAATTACTTCATTGAGCAACTGCGAGGTTTTACTTCTGTTATGCGTTTCAGACCATTTACTGTCAATTTCCGTTTCAGCGCTGAATGACCTCATAGGTCCCAGTGCCTGGCCTTGTCCTAAATTCTATATTCAATTCAATTCAATTCAATAATTGGAGTTGATTGCTGTCCTGGATGTGGCGCGCAACAGTTGATAGTGGCTGGCTCCTTATTTCACAGGGTAGATGACAAGTGATGTGAAGGTTTCCTTAACATATGAGCCCATACAGTTCCTCCTCGGCCGGGTATTGAACTAATTTTCTCTACCATGTACTCCCTCTTGATTTGAGACTGCCTTGACAAAGCTACGCATTTTCAGCTGACAGCTGAAAATGCATAGCGGGCAAGAGGGCTTTCGAACTGGGAGAAATATCTCGCAGTTCAAATCCAAAAGTCTCAATTTTCCTCTTACTTTAATTTCTTTTCCACTCTTCTACTATCTTGAACTCAGTTGCTCAACCTAGCTGTTCCCCCTCCCCCCTCTTCACTAAAACCTTCTTACAGGTTGGGCAGGGGCTGGGCTTCTGCGTATTGGCTCTTTCTTGATCCAAATGGCGGAGACTGTAGAGGTTTGGTCCACCTCTCCAGTATGTTTGGACCCCTGAGGATGTTGATATGATTTCATACCAATATCTATCGGGCCGGAACTACCTATGGGGGACTTGCCTGCGGAATCCGGGGAGGTATAGTCTCTACAGTAGGACTCTCGGCATTCTATCCGGTTTGCCCTCTATTGTAACATGAATGGGGATGATTGCATACTAGTTATGCCCTCAGTTCTATCAAGCGGGTTTTGCTTACACTTGAGCCACTCATGTTATGATAGAGCTATCCCTTCAGGGTAGGGTAGGGAGTGGACATACAGGAGTCAGTCTCTGCTGAGTGTCTTTGGTGAGAGGGGTTAGTGTGGGGGCCCTGGTTTTCTGCCTGATTTGCAGCAAGTTTTTCAAATTTCTGTTGATGGAATAATGATTAACGACCCTATAATAAACTCCCCCGGACAATGCGACCTAATGACACTACCCTTCTCTTTGCCCTCTGGCACTAACAAGGACAATCCTAAAGAAAATTCAATTGCACAGAAGACGACCCATGATAAGACCTTGAATGGGGCTATGGAAAGCTCTAGTAGTGGTGAGAGAATCCTTTATGTTGATTCTCCTCAAATTTAAATTGTTTTACATTTATGGAAATGTTTGGAAGGTTTAATGAAATTAAAGTCATAAAGTATTGTGAAACTGAAGATTTTGCATTTTGGAGGGTTTGGATTGAGTTTGCTACTCATAAGAATGCCATGAATGCTTTCAAGTGTTCATTTAAGGAAAACTTAGAATGTATATTAATTCATAAAATACCCCAGAATATTGATGTAGATTCCTTTTATCCAGCTAGGGTCAGTCAGGAAACTACAGACGGGAAACGTAAGGTGAGAACACTTCTACCAGCCAGGTGGCTGATTGTTTCAACAAAATCAGACTTTTGCAATCTTTTTCACTTCAGGAAACATTTGAGAACATTGGTAGGAACAACGACCAACTCTGATATTACTAGATTTGGAAAGAATAGTTTTTTGGTTCATGCAAAGTCTTAATAGGCAAGGTCACATGATCTCTAAGCTGAAAAATACTGATATGATAAAAGAAGTCAAACCACACTATAGTTTTAGTTATGCAAAGGGAGTGGTATTCAGTCAAGACCTATATGAACTTCCTGACGAGGAATTGCTGGAAATGTGTGATGATAAAGTGTGGAAGATTTTCAAGGTTCCAAGGTCAAGAATGATTATTTTCACTTTTAATAATGATCAAGTTCCTGATTATGTATATGTTGACAAGGAGAGATTTTGTGTTAGAACTTTTAAGCATAGACCACTCCAATGCATCCTTACAAAAGCATGAAGACGAATGTTCCAATCCAATATTATGTATAAATTGTAAGGGAAAACATAATGCAAGGCATAAGGAATGTGCGTCATTTAAAAATGAAGTGGTAGCCATAGAGAAAGCTCATGCTGAACATTTAAGTATTGGCCAGGCAAAAAGACTTTTGTTCCCAAGACCTCAATATAGTGATGTAGTAAAAAGTGGAAAATCGAATAAAAAAGATCAATCTAGGATGCCAACTTCAAAGCCAAAGCTTCAGCTATCCCCTTCTGAGCTCGAAGTACATTCAGCATCTCCGCCTTCATCCAAGAAAGCTCCTTTGTCCCCTCCCGACTGGCCTCCGCTGGGCTTCTGGGAGGTCTCTCCGGCTTCTGATGTAGAAGCCTCACAGCTGATCTGAGTATGTCCCAGAATGAAACCTTGTTCCGTGCACCTCATACGGCTCAGGTGCACGCTGCAGACACAGTGCTTCTTAGAAATAAGAGGCCCCGTACTCCTTCATCATCTCCACCTATATCCCCACACCATGGTATGGTTCCCAAGAGAGGAAATAGCAGGTCTCTTGAGGATCTGCCAAGTTCCTCTACGAAACAAAGACCAAGTCTTTCCAGACCAGCCCATTCCAAGTCCGAAAAAAAAATCTAATAGTAAATAATGGCTCTATGTCAGTGGAATAATACAAGGTTCCCATTCAAACAGAGAACAGGTCCGGTTCCTTTTCAAGGAGCATAATTTAGCTGCCTTTGTTGCACAAGACCAAACTCGGTAATGTTTCTCCTAACTGTGGACAGAACTTTATTTTTCACAGATCTCCACCACCTGTAGTTGAACATGCTCATATTGGCACATGTATTATTGCAGCCAAGTCATTACCACAAAAAATTATCCAACTACTCTCGATACTGCAAGCTTGTGCAACACAGATTTTCATCAACAAATGGGTCACTCTGTGCTCTCTTTATTTAGAACCTGGCCTAGAAACTTGATTGGTGGACAGAGCTGGCAATCCAAGACAATTAAGAGGATGAAGATTTGCAATCACTTTTAGGCCAACTACCTCAGCCTTTCATTCTGATGGGGGATTTCAATGCAAAACATACTTTGTGGCGGGAAGGTAGGTGTGATCACCGTGGGCTTATAATTGAAGGATTGTTAGATTGCAATGATGTAGTTTTAATGAACGATGGTTCTCCTACAAGGTTTGATATAGCCCATAACTCCAGTTCAGCAATTGATCTTACAATATGTTCGCCGTCATAACGATTAGACTATAAGTGGTCAGTGGATGAAAATCTCTATGGGAGGGACCACTATCCCATCCATCTTAAGTATGTACAAAATACACCCTCCCCATCTTTACCCAAATGGAAGATAAAGGAGGCAGATTGGCAGCTATATGAAAAATCTACCAAAGTCAATCGTAAGGCCAATGAATTTCCTTGCCCCTCGGCTGCCTATGATTATCTAGCTAGTGTAATGATTGGAGGGGCAATGATGTCGATTCCTAAAACACAGGGAAACCCTGTCGTCCACTGGTACCTTGGTGGAATAGTAAATGTGATTTGAGTAGGAAAATTCCAAGAGCTAGTTACAAGCAATATCGAAGTCGTCCTGTCTTGGTTAATAGAAAAACATCGCCAAACAAAAGCAACTTTTTAAAGAAGCAAGGAGGGAGTCCTTCGTCAGGTACATATCAGAATTAAAGTATAACTTGCCACTTTCTCTGGTTTGGGATAGAATCTGTAAATTACTAAGGAAATTTTCCTCTTCTCCTTTACCAATTTTGAAAATCAACTTGGTAGTTATATCGGATGCAAGAGAGGTGGCAGAGGCCTTTGCTCGGCACTTTTCAAGCATTTCAAGCCCCAGTCACTACTCCCCTGAATTTCTCAATATTAGAAACACGACTATAGTTAATCCACCTGTTTGTTCTAACTCTGAGGCAAATAACCTTCCATTTAGTATTGTCGAATTCGAATATGCCTTATTTTTGTCTTCTCCAACATCACCTGGAGAAGATGATATTATCTATGCAATGATTTCTCATTTACCTCTGGAGTCAAAAAATTTCTTTGTTGATGTTTTAAACGAATTCTGGTGCTCAGGGTCTTCATACAAGTTGTGGAAAAACTCTGTTAAGCTGGTATC
This sequence comes from Macrobrachium nipponense, assembly GCF_015104395.2. NCBI lineage: Eukaryota > Metazoa > Arthropoda > Malacostraca > Decapoda > Palaemonidae > Macrobrachium > Macrobrachium nipponense. Next base: position 25,224,296 of record NC_087210.1, read on the forward strand.
ACACTAGTCATTTCTTGCTCGCGGTTTTGGCCAGCATCCAGCCGATGCTCGCGAGCAAAAGTGTTGTATCGTCACACTAGGAACTCGTGGTTTCGAGGAGCCGTAGTAAAAAGTAAACAAAACTGATCAGCTGATATCATCATGGCGCCCAAAAAGTGTCAGACTGTTGCAAGATGTGCTGCAGTGGTGTATTTCTCAGAAACTTACATGAATGCAAGAGTAACAAAAAACGTTTGTAGGTTCAAGAGTGGGTCAGGAGAAGAGAAGCCAAATGTCTAAGAGTATGACCTATCAGCAGCAGCCATCTTGTTTGTTTACACTACACTGTGGCTCACGGATCGTGATGGCTGCTTCCCGTTCAGTCGGGAAGCTAAAATATCGAGCTAACAGCTTGCAGTTTTTCATTTTCGCCAGCAACGGCTCGAAGCTGGAGAAAAAAAGACCTAGTGTAAGGCCACCTTCATAGTTCCTTTTTGAAACCTGGAAAGGACCCTAGTCATCCCAAAAGTAATAGGCCTATTGCTCTTACCAGCTGCGTCTTCATGATTTACGAACGAATGGTGAATTTTCTTCTGATGTAACAGAGCCTGTTGTCGAAGAGGCAATTTGGCTTCCGCAAGAATAGAAGTACTTTGGACCCCTTATTATGTCTCACATGTGAGATTCAGAATGCTTTTGCAGTCCAAAATCAAATCATTGCTGTGTTCTTTGATCTGGAAAAAGCATTTGATACTACCTGGAGGGCTGGTATTTTAATGAAGCTGGTTGAATGGCGTATTGGTGACAATGTTTAATTTTGCCAAAGACTTCCTGTCTGATCGGTACCTTAAAGTTAGAATTGGCTCTACCTTCTCATCAGAGTATCTTCAGGAAGAAGGTATTCCGCAAGGGAGTGTGCTTAGTCCAACCTTTTTTAATATTCCCATTAATTGTTTACATGAACTTCTCTCTGTTGGAGTAACTGGTCAAGCATTCGCGGATGATATTGTTGTTATGTGTAGTAGAGCTACTGCAGTTGAAGCTTGTACTAAAATTCCGATTGCAATTAATGCTGCTACCACCTGGGCTAATAGTAAAGGTTTCAAATTTTCTGCTAAAAAACTAAAGCTATACGTTTTTGTAGAACACGAAGAAGGGAAGAGATTCCAACCTTATATTTAGGTTCTATCTTGTTGTATGAAGATAAAGTCAAATATTTAGGAATTATTTTTGACAAAAAATTTACTTATGCTGAACATATAAATGAAACTGCAGTAAATGTTAAACAACAGTGCAATATTCTTAAAGTTGTTAGTAACCTGAATTTTGGAGCTGACTGTATTACTTTATTAAGAATTTATCAGGCCCTATGCTTGAGTAAGATTGATTATGGATCTCAGGTTTATGGCTCGGCATGTAAGATCTTGTTAGGCAAGCTGGATGTTGTACACAATATGGCATTACATATTTGTACAGGTGCTTTTATGTAGACTCTGGTTTTCCTCCTCTCTTCATTCGGAGGGAGGAACAGGGTCTCCGATATTTGTCACGAGCACTAACCTCTCAATCTAATCCAAATTTAAGTATATAAAACATCCTGTTGACAGAGCACCAACTAGACCTACATTGCCTAAGCCCCTTGAGGTTAGATTAAACACTAGTGCAAGAGAGGTAGGCCTTATTCCTCCACTAGTTATGGAAACTACATTTTTCTAAATTCTCCTTGGTGTAGGCCTCCTTTAAATATTTGCCAAGTTAGAGACAACAAAAAGATCAGCTCAAGTGTTCAGCTTAAAAGTAGCTTCTTGGCCCATGGTACTGAGCATAGTAATTCGATTGCAGATTGGTCAGAATCAGCAAATGGAGTTGGATGTTCTGTCATTGTCGGTGAGAGAACAATTAAAAATAGTTCTCAATTTTTAATGTTGATATTTAAGCTATTTTTAGCGTTTTTAAATTTATTTTTAGTACAGGTTGCACTGAGGACTCGTATATTATTCATTGTGATTCCCAGAGTTCCCTAGCTGCACTCCAGAAGTTGATGCCATCTAATCAACTTGTCCAAGAGGTGCAGGATTGGCTGGTCCTCCTGCATTCTCAAAAACACATCAGTGTGAAGTTTTGTTGGGTTCCCTCGCATGTGGGAATTCGTGGTAACGAGCTGGCTGATACAGCTGCTGAGCAGGCAGCTTCCTCCCGGGCTTCCCACTCTGTGAGTGTTACCTGTGAAGATTTTAAACTTTTTATTAAATCATTTTGTAGGACTAAGTGGCAGAATCACTGGTACAACTTAAAAAGTAATTTAAAGCTGAAATCGATCAGACCTGTTCATCCCTGGTCACCTTCTGTTGGGATGGATAGAAGATCAAGTATAGTTTTAACGCGCCTGCGTATAGGGCATACGGTTTTAACACACAGGTATCTTTTAAGTAGTGGAGCAGAGAGGCAGGTTCCTCAATGGTCCAATTGTAATGTTGGCATTACAGTGAGGCATATATTTGTTGACTGCCCTCTTTATTTTAATCATAGACGTCGGTTTGGTTTCACCAACAAACCTTTGTCAGATATTTTAGGAGAGGGTGCTTCCGCAGAGGAGATTTTTAAATTTCTTAAGAAAATCCATTCGTTTTATGATATTTTATTGAGTATTTTAATACGAATTTGATTTTAATAATTTGGATTAATTATATACGTGCACCGTTTATTAGTAAATATATCCAGTCGATATATATGCGCTGAATCGCTTTCGGCACCGGCGTGAGGCAAATGGCCACAAATTTTATAAATTCAATTAAATTCTACCATGTACTCTAGAACCGCAAGGCGTTAAAACACTTATTTCATAATCATGTATATCATCATTGGATGGCGTTTGTCATTAAAAAAAACACTTATAGTATTACAAGTCTTCAAATGGAGAAACAGATCCGCAGTTATGTAAATGACATATATTTAAATTTAAAACTTTAAGGATAGCTTTCGGGTATCTGTTCGGTTTCCGAAAGCTATCTTTAAAGTTTGAAAGTTAAATATATCTACATTTACATAAAAATGGATTTGCTTCTCCAGTGTTTGTAATGATATAAAACGATCAGTGGATGATCTCTAGCTACTTGTCTCTGTTCACTTTTACCAGTCTCGTTCTGATTTACTAATCAATAGCAGAAAGATTTTGTGGTCCGGTTTAAGATGTTTACACCATCAGCAATCTCCAACATCACCCAATGTTTTTTTTAACTTCAGTAACCAAGGCATAATTCAGTGTTGAACGTGGCTTTCTTTTGCATTCTCTATATAGTTACACAAGCGCGCGCACACAGACACACACACACATATATATATAGTATATATATATATATATATATATATATATATATATATATATATATATATATATAAAACATATATATGTGTGTGTTTATGTATGTATGTATGTAGTTATGGTTTGTGTACGTGTAAGTATGTTAAGAATACAAAAGAAAGCCACATTCAACACTGAATTATGTCTTGGTTACTGAAGTTAAAGAAAAAATTGGGTAAAATAGGAGACTGCAGATGGAGTAAACATCTTCAACCGAACGACATGGTGTTTGTACCTGATTAGTAAATCAGAACGGTAATGGTAAGAGTGAACAAAGACAAGTAACTAGAAAACATTCTTATTAGCGCGTTCAGAATTGTTACGGTTGACTTGCTTTTGATGTCGATCCACAGGAGTTGAATCCCTGCCGGTATTGACATTAATTAAGACGTTCGGAACTTCGTTAGGCTTATTCTTGTTAAGCCTGATGGGTGATATTCTGCTGATTAGGCCAACAATTCCAGTTGGAATAAATCTATTGCTATTCTCAGTACACACACTCAATACTTTCTGATCATTTTAAAGGCTCTCTCTCTCTCTCTCTCTCTCTCTCTCTCTCTCTCTCTCTCTCTCTCTCTCTTGGTTTGGTACTTTGTAGTAGTTTCGACTTGCCACCGTGTTCGATTCCATATGAGCGTAGAGTAATGTGAAGAATCCCCTGATCACCCAAGAAATCAACTGCGTACACGGCGGTTATCCGACCTTGTGGGTCGTAACAGGAGATGAGAGACAGAACTACGGAAAAAAAATATGTGCAAACATATCGTGGGCAAATATACATATATATATATATATATAATTATATATATATATATATTATATATATATATATATGCATGCACATACACACATACACATATAAAAGGAAACTTATGCCCTAGACGAGACGAATTTCATTTATCTCTCGATCGGCTAATGTATTTATCGAGTCATTAACTCAAATATAGCTAGTTCCTTCTACCTAGGGGATATTATATGATTTCCTCAGCATTCTATATTGTGGGTATCCACCACATCGTCATTGCTATGTTCATTGCTTCGGGGACATTTTCAGTATAGGGTTTTAGTTCCATTTTCTGTCTCCGCAATTGATTGATTTATTTTAGCGTTTATTCACTGTTCCCTTATCGCTTATCAGCTAGGTTAGAACTTTTATATGTTAGTGAGCGTTTCCATGAAAACTTGGTAATTAATTGGTAGTCTTTGGCTTGTTCTGGAATAATAGTGATCATAATAATACGTATATTCAACAGATTAAAATTTGATGAAAATCCCGGCAAAGATTTTGTCTTCTCTTTAACTGTTCTAAAGGTATTAGTAGAAAGGTAAGTAGAAGAAAATTACCTCTATAACACCTTCACGATTTGAGCATATCAGCTTGCAACAATATATAAATTGAAAATGGGAATATTTTGCTTAGAATACTGATATAAATCTGAATTTCTAACATTCGGGGAAAACACTCTCTCTCTCTCTCTCTCTCTCTCTCTCTCTCTCTCTCTCTCTCTCTCTCTCTCCATTTTCATGCATGTCCCATTGTTGCAGAGGACGTTCCCTTTTTGAAATGACCATAGAAAGTATTTAATCTTTTTTTTTTTTTTGTAACCCTTTCTTGATTCAGCTCTTGAGCCGGGGGCGAGTGGGTGGGGGTTGCTGTCATGTTCTTAAACTTCACAAGGCGAACAACCTCTTTAAAGCCCTACCGTGCGTCCTTAATCACATGCATCGTACCCAAAATGGCACTCTTCGTAGTGGGTTAGTACCGTCAGTGCACCTCATGAGGTGCACTGTAGGCGTTATTTAAGGCTAAAGGTTCTTTGCGGCGTTCCTTCGGCCCCTAGCTGCAACCCCTTTCATTCCGTTTACTGTACCTCCATTTATATTCTCTTCCTTCTTGCTATTCACCCTCTCCCAACAATTATTTTAGTGCAACTGCGAGGTATTTCTCCCATGACACCTTTCAAACCTACCTACTCTCAATTTCCTTTCTAGTGTTGATTGACCTCATAGGTCCCAGTTTTTACTCTAAATTCCACTCTATATATTCTTAAATAGCACCGAGTCCTGAGGTCTCCGTCACTGCTCGTCATCAGCGCTTTTGGCAGAAATACCAGCGAATGAAAATGGAAGGCAAATATCAAAATGTTGGAGCCCAATGACGAAATCATGGCGGGGTCAGAGTCTGTTGATTGGTGATTCTGCGGCTGTGAACTGGCTCCTAAATGACGGTCTGGCTTTCAAATGAGGCTGGCTTTCAAATGAAGTTGGTCTCTGAATGGAGAGAGAGAGAGAGAGAGAGAGAGAGAGAGAGAGAGAGAGAGAGAGAGAGAGAGGCACCACTCGTTTTTGGTGTAATGATCTCGTGGTTGTTTCTTTATTACATTACTTTTTTAATTTTTCCTGATTAAGGCAATTGAAAAGTAATTGATATTTTCGTCGTAATTCATCAAAATAGACTTTACGTAGTCCTTGAATCTGTTTGTCCGTGTACTTTTTTTTTTTTTTTTTTTTTTTTTTTTTTTTTTAATATCTTGACTGGCGTTCAGAGTATTGCGTTCGTATTTGGTTTTTCATATCAGCGTGAAAGTTGGACACATTTCGGACTCTTTGACTTAAATTCATTTGGTAGTTCAAAGTTACAGACAGATGTCTTGTTCATGTTGTTCTTTCATGGTGGTACTGTCAGCTTTGGCTGTCTTTTCAGCATCAAGTCAGACACAGTTTGACCTTAACCAGAAGTCACTTGATCAAATCCAGTGTCACTTTTATGTTTGTACGCAAATGTTTTATTGTTTCAACGTAAGTCAGGTTTCATAGTAAGGAATGTTTATCCTTAACTTGTGTGCCATAGTTCCAGCATCGAGTCACTTATCACCTAACTTTTAAACAAATGTATTCTTATCGTCTCGTCGAGTCCAAGGTTCAGTTCAAGGTTATATAGTTTTCCTGATTTCTGTATTTTTTATGGTATAATATGTCAAGTAGATTCAAATGGGATCATACTCGTACGTATTAACATTTGCTCAAGGTCATATGGAAAAGTTGAGGGATCCCCAGATTTCTGCATTTTACTATTAACGTTTGTTTCCGTTCACACTATACACACACACACACACACACACACACTTATATATATATATATATATATATATATATTCTATATAATATAGTATATATATATATATATATATATATATGTATATATATATATATATATATATATCTATATACTATATATATATGTGTGTATATATATATATATATATATATTATATATATATATATATATATATATATATATATATATGTATATGTACAAAATGTTGCCTTCCTTTTATTGTGGTTGTGTATGATATAAAATATTGTTTCAGCATCAAATTAGGTAAATTTAAAATGTGACCTTAGTCATTTGTTGCTAGATAAACTTTCATTCTTTCTTAATTTGATTTTCCAGATGATGATGATGATAATTATTATTATTTATTATTATTATTATTATTACTTATTATTATTATTATTATTATTATTAGAATATTATTTGATTATTATTATTATTATTATTTTGTTAAAAATGACTGCTGCTTCAGCACTATTAATCTTATAAAGAGTCTTCTCTATCTTTCTGATGACGGCTTTCTCGTTGTTGCTTAGACTGGCGAGCAACGCACCAAAGGGCATGGTAAAATTCGGTTGAGTCATTTGATTTATTATTGCTTATACAATTCTCTCTCTCTCTCTCTCTCTCTCTCTCTCTCTCTCTCTCTCTCTCTCTAACGCGACGTTTCCTCCTGATCGACAGGACATTATCAAGCGATAACTGCTGAGGGACTGAATTCCAGTGGTTGTTTGTTGTTTTTGATTTAGCTGACCTTGTGTCAGCACGGGCTCTTGCTCACAGAGTCCTTCTCCTTTTATCGTGGTGTTGCGAGCTCTCCAGTACGGTCAGAGCACTTCTCCGGTAGGTCGAGTTTTTATTGGTTCCCGGGAAGGTGACTCATACGGCGGGCGTTGCCGAGTCTTGCAGACCTTCTCAGGTAGGGGGTATCACCGGGAGCCTCTTGATTGGCTTCTACCTGCGTGACGTCACCCCTGGTATTATTCTCATGTCCGGTGTTCGTTCCATGCGCGCTGGTACTTTCGTTAGGGGAGAGGGGTGTGGTCCTCCTCACACACGTCGGTATCAGGAACGCTTCTTGGGTGGTATTGAGGGGAGGCTTTTCTTCGAGGATGAGCAGCGCTTCTAGGAGACGCAGACGTCGTGGGTCAGGTGCTCTCCCAATGATCTTAGTATTCCTGACGATGTCGTCTCTCGTGATGTTTCTGCGGTGTGCTGCAAGGGCGTGCTGCCTAATGGCGCCCTCCTGGGCGTGGCAGGAAATCCTTTTTCCTCGAAGAAAAGCCTCCCCTCAATACCACCCAAGAAGCGTTCCTGATACCGACGTGTGTGAGGAGGACCACACCCCGCACCCCTAACGAAAGTACCAGCGCGCATGGAACGAACACCGGACATGAGAATAATACCAGGGGTGACGTCACGCAGGTAGAAGCCAATCAAGAGGCTCCCGGTGATACCCCCTATCCTGAGGAAGGTCTGCAAGACTCGGCAACGCCCGCCGTATGAGTCACCTTCCCGTGGGAACCAATAAAAACTCGACCTACCGGAGAAGTGCTCTGACCGTACTGGAGAGCTCGCACACCACGATAAAAGGAGAAGGACTCTGTGAGCAAGAGCCCGTGCTGACACAAGGTCAGCTAAATCAAAAACAACAAAACAACCACTGGAATTCAGTCCTCAGCAGTTATCGCTTGATAATGTCCTGTCGATCAGGAGGAAACGTCGCGTTAGAGAGAGAGAGAGAGAGAGAGAGAGAATTGTATAAGCAATAATAAATCAAATGACTCAACCGAATTTTACCATGCCCTTTGGTGCGTTGCTCGCCAGTCTAAGCAACAACGAGAAAGCCGTCATCAGAAAGATAGAGAAGACTCTTTATAAGATTAATAGTGCTGAAGCAGCAGTCATTTTTAACAAAACATGTCTACGAGAGGGTCTCCATCCGAAATATTATTATTATTATTATTATTATTATTATTATATTATTATTATTATTTTATGATTTGAGTTCTGCTTCCTAGTAAGTGTAAAACTATTATGCTGATATTGGAATCAGTCTTTTATGTAATGAAATTTGTGAAGCAGCGCGAAAATATTGCAAGATTTAATGTATATTTGCCTTGAAAGGTTAATCGAGCTTTGTATCGTTAGAAAATAATTTTTTTAAGGTTGCCTTAGATCTATGTAAGTATAAGTGTTTCTAAAGTAGTATTTCCGTCAGTTTGGTCTCCATTGGCAAGATGCCTGATCAGATTTAGCCTTCTAGTAGTAGTTATCAAAAATTACAGATTTTTGTGATGTCCAGAGACGGTGTCCAGAATAAACTTACCCTTATAAGTGAATGAGACGTTCGATATTCTGTACAGTTACCTATGACAAGGAGTTTATGGTCTTGGCTTAGTTTGGTTTATTTGGTGTATTTGTTAACTCTGTTTATCGTTAGTCAGTTTGCCCATTTTTAGCTGTGTCCTTTGTTTGAATTACGCAAAATGTTGGGTATATTTGCATTTGTCAACAAATCCTAGAAGGTTAGCATGTGACTGCTGATAAGTGATTAGATTTTGGTAGAGATAAGAATGACGATTTCTGTGAAACAGGATGCCGTGTGGTATATCGAAAACGAGCCAGGATACATACTACCCTCTGTCATTTTAATATAGGTATATATCGTTAGATTAGGACATATATCTGTAATTGCCCTGTGATGCGTTACTGGACGTTTATGGTCTTTGGTCGTTTTTGTTAACAAGTTCTTACATCCAGACTTAGGTTTTTTTTATTTCTTTAAGGGCTGTTATATCATTTATCTTGTATTAATTAATTTCGTTGAATAATAAACTTTAGGTCAAGCAGAATACTTGGCAGATGATTACTGCTCCAGAAACTTCACTTACCTTTATTGGAAAATTAGTGTTTGTTGTAATGGTACTAGAAATCTCGTGGTTGACAACTTCTAGTAATAAACAATTTCTGGAAAATATTTGTTTCCGAGTCCTTAATGTAATTTGCAAATACATTTAGAATTTTGGTTGCAGTGTGAATAAAAGTGTCATTAATTGCTCCAAGAACGTTTGGATGCCATAAATTCCTTTGGAGGATGAATACGGGCTATTCATCCTGGATGTCGTTCGTCTCTCAAACGGTGGTTAATGGCCGCCGCGAAAAGCTTCCACCCGTCGTGGTGCGTCAGAGTCAGCTGTAACAGATGGGGTCGACGAAAGTCATTTGCATGGTAATGGCTCAGTTGGAAATCACATTGTGCCTCTGTACCTTCCTTTTACTTCTAAGTATACCAGTGGCAACGTTTTATTCTGATTCCATAGCAGTTTATATGAAGGTGATTCAAATATGATTGTTGGTCAGACGCCAGAGCAGGTACTGACCAGCGATGCCGTTTTTTCTTCGCAGCATTGGCTTTTAGCAGGTAATCATTAACAGTTCTTCTGATTTTTTAACGTTATTTATGATTTAATGGTGAAAATGCGTATTTTCCAATGTAGAATTAGTTTCCGTGACGTAAAAAAACTACACGTCACTAGCTTAGCATAAAGTATTTTTGACAAAGAAAAATAAAGGGTTTCAATAAAATTCATTTCTATAAATAAGCAGGATATATTTTATAACTTTATTTTCATATTAAAACATAAAAAGGCAAAGTGAAGAATTTTATTCCTCAGTGCCGTGGCCTGTGGTCGGAAAAGTCACGGAGGGTTGCCAGATGTCACCAGAAAGCCATACTAGTAGACGAAAATCCTGATCCAAAACCGGAAGTGGCTTTTCTTTACTCTCTTCGGAGGAGGTTCATTTTCTAGGTCACTGAATAATTCTACTGACTGTCATTCATCTTCTTAAATATTTGTTTTATGTTCTGTCACTCCTAAGCATAAAAT
>NC_087210.1:25239640-25259640 GCF_015104395.2 Macrobrachium nipponense
TGATTAACCTGTCATGTGTTTATGGGGATACTTTAATAAAGTTGACAATAATATCTAATTGATATTGTAGAAAATTTTAAAGTTGATCGATGCAGACGAATTGATGAAGGTATTATTTACGTGAAGAAATGAGTTAATTTAGGAGAATTATTAGGAACTCTTTACACTTCTGTATTCCGAGTAACACTCTTTTATGCCTTAGAATCCTCGTGCACAAGATCTAAAGCGTAAACTGGAATACAACCTTTTCTCGGAAATTCATCCACTCGTTCTCCCAAGACGCTGTAAAGGCAAAGCCAAAGTCTGGAATTTTAATTATATTGAAAAGAGAAGCGGGATGCGGAGAGAGCAAGACTCAGAAAGAGACTTCTTTGATTTAGGATGGAGGAGGACGACGGCCAAAACATCCACCCAACTAAACACCCCCACCCCCTCCCTGCCCCCTTCCCCTTCGCATTCTATCACATTCCTCAAGTAAACAATGCTACTTTATAGGATTCTGTTGTTCAAGAGGCATTTTTCCATTTTTGTCGATGGTCAGTTTCTCTTTTTACTGTTCATTTTAGTGATGTTTATTTTTGCTCTTATTTTTTATTCCCTTGATATTGAAGTGACCTCTTCAAACATAGCACATTTAATAGCATAATATTTGTGCTATAATACCATCGCATGCCTTTGTACCCTCGGGTTTCTTAAGCCTCTGTGGAGGACCAACTGGGTCTAGGCGGACCCCAAACTTTTGAGGGATTTCTGTAGTATGAATAGATTCAGTTCTGTTAAACATTTTAAATATGCCGTGCAGGACTCTTACCTGGAACTCAAACCTCTTCTATATATATACTGTAGGTTTTAGTAACAATGGATGTGAAGGAAAAAGTACTTTAAAAAAATGCCTTCATTTAGTGAAACAACATAACCTCTTGGTTAACTAAGCTTACATGAGTTAGAAAACTCATAACAGTGATATTAGGTCTTATCAGCATCATTAACACAGAATTTAAATTGCACCTCATCCAAATGTGATTTATAATCATCGAAATAGTTACAATGAACATCGGAAATTTGATTCATCACATGCTTTGCGCAATTTTTGTTTTCTTATCTAGCTTTTTGGGGGAATGCGTGCAACTTCTTTTCCAAGTTTCTTTGGTCTGAGATTGAGATGCTTCTGCTCTATAATCATAAGACACAAATGCTTCCTTACACAGCACAATATGGTACCCTCAAAAGCCAATGTATTTGTGGTTAGCAAAGTTTTTCTGACAAGTCTGAAAGGAATTTTCTGTAATTTTGCATAATGAGAGTTTTTTTCCCATGAATTGTATTCTGCACCATCAGTCATGCTGAAAAATATTATAGAAGTCCATAATTTTATTAGTACTTACGAGAGTAGTTTTTGACCGATAAGTGTAATGCAATAACACCATCTTTTGCTGTACTACAATCCAGAACCACATAAGGTTTGAAAGGTTCATCTTTTTTATTTCTTTGTTATAAAGTGAATAGCTCAATAAGATGACGGCTTTGTTTATTTTAGGGACATAACTGAATATCATATTGTGAAGCCCAACTATATTCAATACAGTTAATGATACCGATATTCTTTGAATTAAGAATTATTTCTCGTTTATTCTCCATTTCCTGATTTATACTTATGCGGATTTTAGCATTATAGAGTTTGATTCAAGGTATGTCAGAAATTCCGAAAATAGACCAAAAGTGAATTAGTGGCGCGGAACCCCAGCGGGCCCTTCTTGGACTCCGGGTTCCCTTGGACTCCGGGTCCTCTTGGACCCCGAGTCCCATTGGACTCCGGGTCCCCTTGGACTCCGGGTCCCCTTGGACTCCGGGTTCCCTTGAACTTCGGGTTCCCTTCAACTCTGGGTCCCTTGGAATCCGGGTTCCCTTGGACCCGGGTCCTATTGGACCCCGCGTACCATTGAGACTCCTGGTCCCCTGAAACTCCGGGTTCCTTGGACCCCGAGTCCAATTGGGACTCCGGTCCCCTTGAACTACGGGTTTTCCCTTGGACCCCGAGTCCCAATTGGACTCCTGGGGCCCCTCCCCTTGAAATCCGGGTTCCCTTGGACCCCGCCGGGTTCCCATTGGACTCCGGGTCCGTCTTGGACTCCGGGTCCCCCTTGGACTCCGGGTCCCTTGGACTCCGGTCCCCTCTTGACTCCGGTTCCTTGGACTCCGGGTTCCCTTGGACTCCGGTCCTTGGACTCCGGGTCCCCTTGGACTCCGGGTCCTCTTGGACTCCGGGTTCCCCTGCACTCCGGGTCCTCTTGGACTCCGGGTCCCCCTGGACTCCGGGTCCTCTTGGACTCCAGGTCCTCTTGGACTCCGGGTCCTCTTGGACTCCGGGTCCCCTTGGACTCCGGGTCCTCTTGGACTCGTTCCCTTGGACTCCGGGTCCTCGTGGACCCCGAGTCCCCTTGGACTCTGGGTCCCCTTGGACTCTGGGTCCTCTTGGACTCCGGGTTTCCTTGGACTCCGGGTCCTCTTGGACGCCGAGTCCCCTTGGACTCTGGGTCCCCTTGGACTCCGGGTCCTCTTGGACTCCGGGTCCCCTTGGACTCCGGGTCCCCTTGGACTCCGGGTCCTCTTGGACTCCGGGTCCCCTTGGACTCCGGGTTCCCTTGGACTCCGGGTCCTCTTGGACGCCGAGTCCCCTTGGACTCTGGGTCCCCTTGGACTCCGGGTCCTCTTCGACTTCGGGTCCCCCTTTGGACTCCGGTCCCCTTGACTCCGGGTCCTCTTGGACTTCCGGGTCCCCTTGGAACTCCGGGTCCCCTTGACTCCGGGTCTCTTGACTCTTCCCTGGATCCGGGTCCTTTGGACCGCCGAGTCCCCTTGGACTCTGGGTCCCCTTGGACTCCGGGTCCTCTTGGACTCTGGGTTCCTTTGGACTCCGGGTCCTCTTGGACCCCGAGTCCCCTTGGACTCTGGGTCCCCTTGGACTCCGGGTCCTCTTGGACTCCGGGTCCCCTTGGACTCCGGGTCCCCTTGGATTCCGGGTCCTCTTGGACTCCGGGTCCCCTTGGACTCCGGGTCCCCTTGGACTCCGGGTCCTCTTGGACTCCGGGTCCTCTTGGACTCTGGGTCCTCTTGGATTCCAGGTTCCCGATGGACTCCGGGGTCCTTCCCCGTGGAACTCCGGGTCCTCTTGGACTCCGGTGTTCCCCTTGGGACTCCGGGATTCCCCTGGACCCGGGTCCTCTTGGAGATCACCGGGTTCCTTGGACTCCAGGGTTCCTTTTGGATTCCGGGTCCTGTTGGACTCCGGGTCCTGTTGGACTCCGTGGGTCCTCTTGGATTCCTGGTTCCCTTGGACTCCGGGTCCTCTTAAACTCCTGGTCCTCTTGGAGTCCGGGTTCCCTTGGACTCCGGGTTCCCTTGGACTCCAGGTCCTCTTGGACCCCGAGTCACATTGGACTCCAGGTCCCCTTTGGACTCCGGGTTCCCTTGGACTCCGAGTCCCATTGGACTCTGGGTCCCCTTTGGACTCTGGGTTCCCTTGGACTCGGGGTTCCCATGGACTCTGGGTCACCTTGGACTCCGGGTCCCCTTGGACTCCGGGTTCCCTTGGACTCCGGGTCCCCTTGGACTCCGGGTCCCCTTGGACTCCGGGTTCCCTTGGACTCCGGGTTCCCTTGGACTCCGAGTCCCATTGGACTCCGGGTTCCCTTTGGACTCCGGGTTCCCTTGGACTCCGGGTCCCCTTGGACTCCGGGTTCCCTTGGACTCCGGGTTCCCTTGGACTATGGGTTCCCTTGGACTCCGAGTCCCATTTGACTCCAGCAACATTATTTTTGCTATCACTTTCATATAACTGGAGATTCTTTGCAAATATTTTTATGTGAACGTACATACAACACCAGCAATAATTTAGGAAATATGAGATCTAGAAATCAAAATATGAAAATGACCCATCTTTAAATATACACTTATGTCTCCAGAGGCTCCATCGGTCCACGGAGGGTAACAGGTCCTCTTACACCCTTTTAATGACTGGCAGACGTTGGTACGCATTTATAGCTGGGAGGAATCCGTGGATCTAACAAGCAAGAGAGCTTTACCGTTCAGCCACGGGGCCCACATTAGCTGATTACACCTTCCAAAGGTTGGCAGTTTTATACAGCAAGCAAGTAAGCAAATAAGCAAGTAAGCAAGCAAGCACACACATGTATATATAGATATATTATATATATATATATATATATATATATATATATATATAATATATTTAAATAAAGGTTTTTCTTTGCCACAAAGGAAAAAAAATGAAAAAGCGAGATAGCCGGGTACTTTCAGTCCTATTCGGACCCTTTACTGAGGCAAACTGATTTTACAAAGAACACCATAGTCAAAAGAAGGCTTAATATACAAACTGACACTACCAGATTAGCCTTAAGGGCGATTTTCACTCTACAGAGAGTTTGCCTCAGTAAAGGGTCCGAATAGGACCGAAAGTACTCGGCTATCTTGCTTTTTCAGTTTTTTTCCTTCGTGGCAAAAAAAACCTTTATTTTTACATAGCATCACGTTTTATATACATCGTGATCAAGTTATTCATATATATATTTTTATATATATATATATATATATATATATATATATATATATATATATTTTGATATATATTATATATATATTTATTATATATATATATTATATATATATATTTATATATATATATATATATATATATATATATATATATATATCTATATATATATATATATATATATATATATATATATATATATATATATATATATATATATTTATATATATATATATATATATATATATATATATATATATATATATATATATATATATATATATATATATATATATATATATATATATATATATATATATATATATATATATATATATATATATATATATATATATATATATATATATATATATATATATATATATATATATAATATATATATATATATACTATACACACACACATATATATATATATATATATATATATATATATATATATATATATATATATATATATTATATATATATATGTATATATATATATATATATATATATATATATATATATATATATATATATATATATATATATATATATATATATATATATAAACAAACCATGACAAAAAACACAATTTTACTCAGATGATCTTCAAAAGGATATTAGCTGAAAAACCAAAGGAAATATCAATATCCTTGAATTAAATTAGATATTATGTCGTTAAGCGGCAAAATGACAATAGCCCGGCACCGTCACCTGCTGATGCAGACGTTGTGATTAGCTAAGCTCGTCATTCATACACATTCCTCTCCGAGTGCCACTTCGTTTCTCTCGTTCCCTCCATCACTGGTTAACACTGAAATAATGTAAAGAGTATCATATAAGCATTACTGTTGTTATCTTTGTTTTTATGATTATAATAATTTCAAATACATATTAAGAGTTGCGTTATAACACATACATACCCGCACACACACACAAACTTTGTGCGTGTGAAATAGCGCGCTGTTTCATCAATGAAAATTAAAGTAAAAACGCTATATTTTGTTAGCAATAATTGTTCTGTACTTTAAATATGCACATTATTTATTTCTTACATTTTAATATTAATGAATAAATCATAAGTACCCTATCCCGAAATTCCTGTATCTTTAACTCTACGCGAAACACCTCTTTCATTCCTTTTTATTGTTTCCATATGCCTTCCTAACCGCTGCCGCCCCCCCCACCCCCCCCCTCCCACCCAGCAAGAACAACATGGATAAAGTCGTTTTAGGCTTACTCCCCGAGTAAGCGAAAACAGCGTACAGTAACGAAATGATCAAGCATAATAAGATAGGTGTAGGTCGTAAAAAACGAATAGAAGATGACGCTAGTAAATTCTTTTGAAAATTCATATGATTTTGTTACTGATGCATTTAAGTAAGAGATAATGTTAGTCAAGAGATACCGTTAGCCTTTGCAACCTGGTCAGTGTCATTATGATATTACGTTAACATCATGAAAATATGACGCGAAAAGTTCTTGTGGTTGCTTTCATCGATCAAGCAGTTAAGCGATAACAGCCAATAAGGAGTTAAAAACCTCCGTGGGTGGCAATCATTAATTCAGAATCAGTGACTGGATTGGACTGGCGCCATACTGGCACTCGAATTTTAGAGCGACATGAAGAATGAGGCGTCAGTTCTCATTTTCCGATCTGATTGCCTTAGTGGCTCCAGGGGGCGGGTGTTAGGGGGTAGGTGGTGTCGAGGTGCCTGGGAGGAAGGAGGTACGGGGAAAATTCTGAGATGGAAACTTTTCTTAGCACTTTTAAGAGCAAAGGCTGCGGCGAAAGGAATATAAATGAAGGCGGGAATGTTACTTACTTGAAACAAGAAATTGGGAGGAAGTTTGGGGTAGAAAAAGGTCGTTTTAAATTTTGTATGCCTTCCGCCATCTACGAATATAGCACCACAAATACCCAACAAAAATACACTCGGTTTTGATGTAAGACTCGACAGTAAAATGAAACGTTTAGTAAGTCGCTCATGACGAAAGAGTATATTATTGGTAATATTAACTTCACAAAAAGTTAACAAGCCTAAAGCCCGCTAAAGACAACACTCAAATATACTGCAGGGTGGATAGGTACATGGAGATAAGAATAAAAATAAGTCAAGAAGCAGAAGACTCTGTGAACCCGTCACAATACTTAAATTTCGAAGAAGGATGAAGGCAAAGGTGAAGAAGAATTCTTGATGGTAAAGGTGGGCTTTGATGTCTCCATAATAATAATAATAATAATAATAATAATAATAATAATAATAATAATAATAATAATAATGATGGTGCCGTGGCACCGTGGGTTAGGTCGTCGATTGACTGGTTAAGCAACATTGGGACTGGTCAGTCGTTGGATGGGTGACCGCTCTGCGTTGATTCCTTGGGAAAGGATCTTTATCATAATTTGCTCAGTCTACTCAGCTGTAAATGAGTACCTATTCCTGATGGGGTAGGGTCCAGCTATGGGTTAAATTGCAAAGCTCAGCAACTGAAGGGGAAAACGGTCAGGTACTTGGAGGTCGTCATCCAGCAACTAACCATCACAACGACAGTAACCAACAACCAGAGAATGGAGCTACAGAAGCAAACCAGAGGAAGAAATGGATAAGAAGGATATGGGATATGCCAGTGGAAATTGTACCAGTCCTGAAAAGGAATCTAGAAAAAACTAGAGGCTGAAGTAGCTCCAGGACTCATGCAGAAGAGTGTGATCCTAGAAACGGCGCACATAGTAAGAAGAGTGATGGACTCCTAAGGAGGCAGGATGCAACCCGGAACCCCACTCTATAAATACCACCCAGTCGAATTAGAGGACTATGATAAAACAAAAAATAAAAAAATAAATAATAATAATAATAATAATGAATTGAGCTTTATCTTGATGATTGACAGTTGCACTTCAAACGGCAACGAGTTGTAATTAGAGTTAAATGATTCTTGTAAATATACATTTATTTCGAAGGTTTAGATAATAAAGTGCATAATCTAATGATATTACATTAAAGGCGATTTCTGTCTGTTTCTCTGTCTGTCCGTTATGCACGCCCAGACTATGAAAGCTAGGGCTACCAAATTTTTAGTCAAAATCCGAAATTCAAGTGCCGTTTCTGAGGGGGCCTTAACCACTTTTTCATACCCCCTCATTTTTTACAACTATCTGAGTTGACAGCTAACTCTTAGGGTTTTTCACAACTTCTTTAGCTGCAAATCCGCTGTGTAAGAGTTGTCATCACGGACGGTGTGCCCCTTTTTATTCCAAGCAACGTCGGGTACAGCAGCTAGCCATTATATCTAAGCCAGAAAATGGTGCACATGGCTCTCAGAGAGTTATACATCCTCCCTTAAACTAATGAGCATCTGCAATACAGGCTAAAAGAAACCTGTGCTGTACTTCAAAAGACTGTAGATATTTTTGTTCTGCTAAGAGAGCAGTTTGCATTAGCCATTGCCAAAGCCTCTAATATTATTAAACATTATATACAATTGTTCTCGGTTTTTATGTAAGATACGGGCAATACAATTCTGTTTTTTATCTTCATTCTTGAAATTTTTCACATGCAATCATCATAGTATTTGCGCTCATTTTTCACTTCCCTTCTCATTTTTTCCCTCACTTGTCGAAGAGAATATTCGTGCGTCCATCTAAGCAGCTGCGATGCCTACTTATTCTAGGAATAGATCCATCAAGGGCCTTCTGAGAGAGACCGTGTCTCAAGAAGGAGATTGAAATTGAAGAGGGTAAATGAACTTGTGTCACTGTGATTTCCCCTGATGGGATATTGATTCCGTGATTGTTTTCCCACATTACGGCGCATTTCTTGTTGTCTTTATTCAGCCATTTGCGCTGCTGCTTTGTGCACATGTCTTACGTTGCTATTAGCTTTTATCTCATTCATTAGTAACTAGTGACAAAACCAAAACCATCGTGTAATCGTTCGTTACTTTTTGCCTGCCTGTCCGCACTTTTTCTGTCCGCCCTTAGATCTGAAAAACTTCTAAGGCTACAGAGGGCTGCAAATTGGTATGTTGATCATCTACCCTCCAATCATCAAACACCAAATTGCAGCCCGCCCTCTAGCCTCGGTAGTTTTTTTTTGCCTCGGTAGTTTTTTTTTTTTTTTTTTTTTTTGCCTCGGTAGTTTTTTTTTTTTTCTTGCCTCGGTAGTTTTTTTTTTTTTTGTGTTTTTTTTTTTTTTTTTGCCTCGGTAGTTTTTTTTTTTTTTTTTTTTTGGCCTCGGTAGTTTTTTTTTTTTTTTTTTTTTTTTTTTGCCTCGGTATTTTTTTTTTTTTTGTTTTTTTTTCTTTTTTTTTTTTTTGCCTCGGTAGTTTTTTTTTCTTTTTTTTTTTTAGGTTAAAGTTAGTCATAATCGGACGTCTGGTAAAAGTTTCTTGGGATGGGGCTCATACATCATTATACCAAAACCACCAAAAGAGATTTATTATCGGTGCCCTTTATTATACGCTGTACAAAAAAACCGATTGCAGTCGAAGAAGTTTTGGCTCATTTTTTACTTGTTTTTGACTGAAGAACTTCGCGCAGACTTGGGTATCATAAGGTTTCTGGACGTAATATTGACAATTTGCTACACAGTAAGGGGGATCAGTGTCATCTACAGTTGGCACAAATTTTGAATGGTTTATTTTTAGAAATTATATCAATAATGTATAGATAACTTCTGCAAGTGATCAATTAAGGAAATATATAATTGTTATCAAATTTTTATTCTGTACAAAAGCACATTACAATATTTAACAATATAAATAGTATGTAAACTAATCTAAGTAGGCTGCTTGTCATCTCACCGAATGCAGAGAATTGGGTTTCATGAAAATATTAAAAGGTAACAAAATTGTCTAAAAACAAAAGAAAATACTGGTCTGTACAGCTCAGAGATAGCCTTCGTTCTGAGTTCTGATTGAGAATGATCTGCATACTTAACAATAATAATCTATAATTATAGCAATAGGGCTTTGTAGATTGATGTGCCGCCACAGGGCGGCGCTGCTTGCATCTTCATAGTTTAGCATATATCCTAAGTAACATAGGAACCGCGGAAATTAAAAAGGTGTTTAGTGTGTGATGCAACTGTGTTCGTTCATTATATTCATGATAGTAAGTTTTGCAACTTATAATTGCAGCAATGGGAACAGGAGCTCTTTTGTTGGTAAGCACAGCATATTGAATTTTATTGAACCATAATTTTGTGCTGGTCACGTGAAAGTCTTTTTTAGCAATGTGCAAGTTTTCTCCATTAACATGTCTTATAATTTCAGCATATGTAAGAGCAGTGTTAATTACAATTGTGAAATAAAATTTCAGCATATGTAAGATCAGTGCCGGAGCGCCTCAGTGGCGTGGTTGGTATGGTGTTTGCGCCCTACCTCGGTGATTGCGGGTTCGATTCTCGGCCATTCCATTGAGGAGTGAGAGAAGTGTATTTCTGGTGATAGAAATTCACTCTCGACGTGGTTCGGAAGTCACGTAAAGCCGTTGGTCCCGTTGCTGAATAACCACTGGTTCCATGCAACGTAAAAACACCTTACAAACAAACTAGATCAGTGCCAATTACAATTGTGACATCAGAACATCATTAATCTTATACATGCCACATAATATATGCAACTTACAGAAGATTCTTGATCGTTATAAAAATGATTAGTAGTAAGTAGGCCTGTATGTTACTGATGTCAACATGTCTCGTCTGTTAATATATTATCGTGACGCGTAAGGGCATCTGCTGTATTTTGACAGTTATGAAGTATCCCTTGCGGTAGCTAGGCCTCTAGAATATTGTCCTTGCCATCAATATTTCGGTTTTAGATATCGTTTGAGTTGTTTAACAAAATGCATTTTATAAAATGCAGTTTCTCAAAGAAATAGCGAAACGTCACACTTGGTGAGAGTATTTCAGGGCGGAAGCGAACTGAAGAAAGTACTTCTCATATTCCATTCAAAATAAAACCAGCTGTATTTTATATATGCGTAACAAATCTTGGTGCAATCGACGCTTTTATCAAACAATGTCTCATAGATTGATAATAGCAAGTAAATAATTTTGTAGCTTAAGCTAGCCCAATACTCACAAACTACTCTTTGGCTTAATATCTAGGAGA
Organism: Macrobrachium nipponense; assembly: GCF_015104395.2. NCBI lineage: Eukaryota > Metazoa > Arthropoda > Malacostraca > Decapoda > Palaemonidae > Macrobrachium > Macrobrachium nipponense. Next base: position 25,250,334 of record NC_087210.1, read on the forward strand.
AATACAGCGATTACTAAATGAATGTAATCCAATGATGATATGCTTACCACATATCAACAAAAGCTAGATACACCTTAGCATCTACATCTAGAAAGGACGGAAGAAATTTAGGCACAGCTATGTATGCACATAAATTAGTTTATGACAAAATGTCAGCAAAGATTACTGACTTGCAAATATCAGGTATTAAAATAGAAACAAAAGACGATTATTTTGTAATTTATGACTTATATAACAACCTAATGAAAAGTCCTACATTGATAAACTTAAAGAATTCTCCAACATTGCTAAAGAACCAACATTAATAAGTGATTTTAGTGCTCACAGCCCAATATAGCCCTGTAATTTTACAAACCCAAATGTAAAAGGAAGTCAAATAGAAGAAGAAATCATGGATTTAAATGGCATATGCTGTATAAATGTTGACGAAATCAACACATATTAAAAAACACATGGAACATTTTCCTCAGTACACTTAATTGTGTACAATAAGTATAGTAGACAGATTACATTGGAATACAGTTGATAGACTTGTACACCAGTGATCATATCTAAATATTAATTTCATTATTGCTAAATAATGAAGAGCAAGAGCCCGTGCCAGTACAAGGCTGGCTTAAGCTAAATAGGTACATGTCCTAGGTAATATTTAAGCGCTGATCTGAGTTGCAGCCATCCATGATCAAGCCAGCTAATTATTTTCTCTTCCCCCTCCTTGATGTGATAGCATATCACTAAGGTGTACAGACAGCAGCCTTGAAAAATCTCTCAGACTTTTTCTGCACCCAAATTAATTTCTAATACATTTATCTGAATTTCACGCTGATTAGAATTTGATTGGAATAAAAACTCGCTGGAACTTGCGCCACAGAATATACTTATACCCTTGCCCTTTTGCTGATCTTTGTTGCCAGCTTGTAGAATCCCACCCTTTTACTTCCTAAATGTCACGTGCTTAGTGTAGATTTCATATTTGAGGATACTGAGTTGTTATTTTACATATTGCTCTTATTTTTATTCTAATCTGCTTCTCCTGCCCGAAGGCATATTCAGAGAGCCAGTTTCTTGGAATAATGTGTTAAGTCAGAGAAGGATCTCTATTCCTGATTTTTTAAAACAATTTTTACATTACATCGAATGTTTGCACATTTGTATCTAGAAAATACGAACATCTCCCCATTTCCAAATGCTTCCTACTCTCAGTCTTATCCTAAAGGTTAAATATTTTTATCTTTATTTTCTAGATTTTGTACGTTGTGTTAAGTTTAAAATGAGAAATTGCTCATTTATACAACTGGGGATATATATATATATATATATATATATATATATATATATATATATATATATATATATATATATATATATACCCCCAGTTGTATAAATGAGCAATTTCACATTTAAAGTTTACAAAACATACAAAATCTAGAATATGTAAATATATATATATATTATATATATATATATATATGATATATATATATATATATATATATATATATATATATATAAATATATCATATATATATATATATATATATTATATATATATATATATCTATATATAATATATATAGGATATATATATATACATATCTATATATCTATACATATATATATTATATATTATATAATATATATATATATATATATATTATTATATATACTATATATATATATTATATATATATATATATATACTATATAAATCTCCTCTCTCTCTCTCTCTCTCTCGTGTCTCTCTCTCCTCTATATATATATTATAATATATTATTATATTATATATATATATATATATATATATATATGTATATATATATATATATATATATATATATATATATATATATATATATATATATATATAATATATATAGATATATGATTGTATTATTGATATGCTGTATATGCGCAGGTCAATAAAGCGGACGATTTCGTATTAATAGACATATTGAATGAACGTTATAATTTAGCCTCCCACTTCAAGCATAAACATGACAATTGCCAGGTCTTCTACTTATCTTATATGCATCTATGACCTTTATCTTCGTCGACGGTTGGTACCCAGCGCCAGCAATAATAGATAAAATCTCCCTACCCTGAGCAATAACATCCAGAACAGTCGACTGACTTTGGACCATAAGCACGCCTCCATCAAACAATCATTGAAGGAATGCAAATGGCAGGAGGTGAGTGCAAACACGCCTTCCTCAACAAACAAGACGGGGCCGAGGAATCAACACCGTCAGATTACCTCTTCCCCTGATTAGACTCGGCACCTTTGGCAACGTGACCTGCTGCGCCGAGCATTGAACCATTTCGGATTGCAGTCACAAACATCCCTCCTTTGCAAATACTGAAGGGAATGGTGAGCAAAATACCTTTCATTTATTCCAAATTATCGTTTTTTCCCCCGTTGAAATTTACAAACCTTTTTTTACTGATGAACACAAATTTTTTTGCAAATGATCGAGTCTAGTACTTGTGTTTTTATTTTATTTGTAGGTCAGTATACTGTCAATTTCATGTGAATCTGATAACATGCATTAACGTGGTAATCTGTATTGTCGTGATATGGATAAAATTAGTTCAATTTTGGAGGTAAGGAAGGGTTACAGAAAAGCGCCATATATACTGAGAATATGAAAATATGTTGGAAATTTTATGTACTGAATTACACCCTCCGTCCTTCATTTCTTCTTCAAGTAAACAAACGCCTTTGGTTCATTACTACCCTTTCTCGTCTTTTATGGTGTTGGAACTTCATCTTCTTTATATATTAAGTTTCACCACCAGATGTGTATTGCTTGTTAGGTATTAAACATTTACCTATATCCTGTTAAACTTTCACCCATATGTTTTATAATTCACCTATATCATATTTTAAAACTTTCACTTGTATCCTGTTTTAAGACTTGGGAGTACATTATATTTTTCGTTTATTCCGTATTTCAAAGAATTGCAAATAAACTTCCTTGGAGGCGCCATTTTCATGCGACTACTGTTGCAAGTTAAGAAAAAAAAATATTTTACTTTCCTCGATGCCCTGAAATTAATAACGAAAGTCAAACCCTTCTAAAAACGACATATCTTAGGTTACATCCTTTAAACTTCTTTAATGTGAGTGTATAGTTGGAAAGGAGTGATAGTTTAATATTGTCAAGAGTTGTCTTACAATTTTTCTTCATTTTTTATGGATCCATCTGAAAATAACTCCCCCCTCCCCTGGGTCCACTGACTTTTCCTTCAGTGCTGTTGACGAACCCTGCGCAGTATTCAGATAACTGTTTAACCTAAGTCAAAGATCGAGCAGTAACACCGGCTCTCATATTAACTTCCACAACAACAAATCATTGTGAATAACAGTATATATATGCATGTTTTCTCTTATGCCACCACCATGCTGGTATACTAAGTGAAAATATACATATACTCTGTTATTCACGTCATGTATCCCAAAGTCATTAGACTGTGAAGATTATTTAGCACTTTAAAACTCAATTGCTTAATGCAAAGGATTAAGCTTTCTGCTATATCCGAACATTCGTACTTTTAAGATTTCCTGACCCTCCAGACAATGTAGTTAATACTCAGGCATTTATACAATTGAAGGAAATAGATATAAGATTTGGAGTGCAAAGTTAATGCAACTGATTTCCATAATCTCCTGGATGAGGAATATGATTTTACTCGAGAACTAATGGATGTGTCTTACATAGTTACCACAATTACTTCAGCTTTGACATGACACATTGCTTCATACAAAGGACAATATAATTTCACATGAGCCTCACAATGCCTTCAGAAGATAAGCATCATCATGCCTCAGAGACAGTAACCACTCTTGTAAGATCAATCCATTCAAGGCAGATCATAAATAATGTACAATGAGTGTTGCTAACTTGCTTCAGATGTAGATATTAAAGCAGTTACTACCCTTCAGATCCGTCGCCAAAGAGGTATTTTACAGCAAATATTTATTTAGTTGAGAAACTAGATGGACGCAACACTGCCAGACCCCGTGGTAGTGGTGTAAGGATACTTCCACCGCAGGTCTTGAGTGTCGTAAAAGGCAACTAAAAGGACAGCAGCTGCCTTACAGTCTTGCTTTTTAGTCAAAGGCTAGGCCCACTGCCAATAACTGTGAAAACTGCTACCTTGCAGTCTTACGTTGTAGTAAAAGGCTAGGCCCACTGCCAATAACTATGGAAACTGCTGCCTTGCAGTTGGACATTTTAGTCAAAGGCTAGGCCCACTGCCAATAACTGTGGAAACTGCTGCCTTGCAGGTGGACTTTTTAGTCACAGGCGAGGCCCACCGCCGATAACCGTGGTTGATGACAGCAAGGGCATGCGATCGTAAATACCCCTTTGCCAAATTATAAGCCATGCCTGATGATGTAAGGAAGGCAGCGGAGAAGGCGCATCAGGAAACCAACCCCTTAATGTAGGGATAACGATGGGAAAAAAGACGAAGTGGATGCAATACCACCATACTGCTGAGCTTTCAATTCTGCCCTTTCCATCTCAAAAGTAAGTGTGCTTTTTTCTTAAAAAATTGTTTTATTTACTACTTTTGTTATGAGTCATCGTTTCTCATGAAATACAATCACCAACGCGACTACAGATTATGCTTTAATATTTAATATTTGCAACGGATGATTCTGCAGCTAAACAAATAACGATTTTCCTAGACACGGGAGTCCCAGGTGGACGAATAAGTCTCCCCAAATACGGAAGAACGGGAAATACATTTTGCATGTCCACTCGTTACAGAACTTAATTGCTCTTCTGAAATCCTTGGCATCTTTTCTAATGGGAATCCCATTTAGCTCCCCTCTCCAGGGCTCATCTGTTACCGCCCTGGCCAGCTTAGATTTAAGCGCGTCTCGTGGAATTTCATTGGGACTTCATCACATTTTGATTTGTTACTCAAACAGACTGGCATTATATATATATATATATATATATATATATATATATATATATATATATTATATATATATATATATATATATATAAATAATGCCAGTCTGTTTGAGTAACAAATCAAAATGTGATGAAGTCCCAATGAAATTCCACGAGACGCGCTTAAATCTAAGCTGGCCAGGGCGGTAACATATATATATATATATATATATATATATATAGATATAATGTGTGTGTGTGTGTGTATGTATGTATGTATGTATATAGTATATGTGTGTGTGTGCACGTGCGCTTACGTTTAATGTGTACTTGTTTATTTGGTTCTGGTAATACCATATTCGTTGCAGCAATGATACTATATACACGGAGCAGAGAGCAATGTTTTAAGCTGTCTGCAAAGCTGGCGCTGTTCTTGGCATTGCATCTCGTATGAAAATCGTACGCAAGGCATAGCGTGAAATGTGTGTAAACAATCATTTTAAATAGAAAGTGAGAATGTATATAAGTATTGTAGTATTCAACAGAGAGCGCAAGCTAATTGCGACCTTACCCGCAATCGTCAAACGCGCAGTATAGCCTGAGCTCATGCGAGATATAACCATTTTGGAATTTGTTTGATTCGGGATTCTGGTTTATACTCGATTGGTAGAACTGCACACATGGTGCAAACCCTCGCGAAAACAGTAAATCGAATGAGAAATAGCATCGTGCACACGTAGCTGAAATGACTAGATTCACCTCGCTAATACACTTTTCCTTGGCTACCAGTTCCTCACTGGACGAGTGCGTTGCATACTCGACTATCAATCTGGTAGCCCGAGTTCGCTTCCCCTGGCCGCCAGTGCGAAATCAGAGGGATTTATTTCTGCTGATTAGAAATTTATTTCGCGATGTGATGTGGTTCGGGTCCCACGATAAGCTGTAGGTCCCGTTGTCACGTCACCAGTTGGTTTCTAGCCCTAGGAGAGCTGTTAATCAACTCTGTGGTCTGGTTAAACCAAGATATAATACCTTCGTTATCAGTTATCTTAGAAACTACGTGTTTTGTTTATGAGTACGTGCAAACTTACTTGGTACTGTAAGAGATGGCCAAAATAGTCTTTAGCAAAATTTTATGAACATTACTTTTATGAGTTTCTTGAAATTCACTCTTATTATCTAGGCGCGGTTTAGTCTCAGTTCATGAAGTTCGCTTATTTGGTTTTCTGTCAAGACAGGCTACATTATAACCACAAGATTTAAAGTAAACCTTGCTTCTCACTGTGACATATCTTAGAAATCCTAACATTTTCAGTATTATATAAAAAAGAAAGAATCATTTCCCGCTTGGTTTTCAAGGGAACCATTGTCACAAACAAGTTAGTGGATCGTAAGGAGAACCAGACAATATTTAAGGAATAATTCGGCACTTACTGGTGCAAAAGGTGCCGTGCACATATAAAATGTTCATATATATATATATATATATATATATATATATATATATATATATATATATATATATATATATATATATATATATATATATATTGTGTGTGTGTATAATATGAACCTATCATCATCGGTAAGTAAACAGAGCTTATGAGAAAGAGAAAATTTTGATAGTCGAAAGGAACTCTTCTCATTTTCTTGGGATATTGAATATCATTCCCTCCTCTCTGCTCGTTTATCGGTGTGTTTGTCCCTCGCGGCAGAAATCCCTTAAATACTCCTCTCTATCTCCCTTTTAACACTCCTTTCTCAAAGTCTCCTGTGAGAACACGGGAACCGTCTCATAATGGGAATCTTAATTCTTCCTTGATCCAGACGCCCATGGAGTAGGAGCGAAAGGAAGACGAGGAGGAGGAGGAGGAGGAGGAGTAGGAGCGAAAGGAGGAGGAGGAGGAGGAGGAGTAGGAGCGAAAGGAGGAGGAGGAGGAGGAGGGAGACAAGTAGAAGAAAAATATTATTTTTCCTTGACGGTAGGTAGTATCACTGACTGAACATTCTCCTTAGCGAGGCCGACTCGTTCCATCACCCGTAATCACCGCTGCCGCCGTTTCTAAATGGCACTTAGTAATGAGAATTCGCCGACTGCTCATCGTGGCTTTCGAGGAATTACCCGCGCATGAATAGGGGACGTCGCCCCTCCTTATTTTCGGAGTAATGGTGCCAAATGGCGCTGCGAGCAGAGTTCTCTTGAGTGCGATCCTGGTGTTTAAATGCGCTGCTAAATAGTTGGTTCTGAAATAAGGCTGTTAAGCGCCGCGGCGCTCTGGCTCTAATGATGTTGAATTCAGGTTGGAATGATGCCTGCGCCTTTCTAAAAGAGTCCTTCGTTAATGCGAAATACTCCTAATGGGGAGGAATTCATCGGTTTATTCATTACATGATAATGGCGGTGAAGAAGTCGTTATCCTATGATCTACGGTTCGCAGTCTTTCTTTTGCAAAGAATCTACCCGGGAAAATGATGAATGTCGCCCTCAGACTTCGTTAGTGAGAATGAATGCCTTTCCCGCTGTTCGTGTTGATTATGAATGGGTCTGGAGACTTCTGATCACTTATATTTTTGCTGCGGATTTTTTTATTCCGCAAAACATCCAAACATGTCTGAGCGCCTTTTGTCAGGTTGACATTCGCTTTGAATACGCATTTGCTGAATTTCACCAGTGGGTGAAATCTGGGTCTGGCATCTGAAGTCGTCTCCCGTGAGTGAATGGACTTTATATTCTTTTGAGAGAATACCCACCTGCATAGCTTTCATTATAATTCCCACCAGAGGTTGACATTCACATGCGAGTTTGTTGATATCCACTTGTGTATATATAGTACCATCGTTTAATATCCATCATACCTTTCCTTAGCTGTTAGTATTGAATCACTCTGAAGTAGGTATTAGGCACTTTTTAACCTACAAGAGATTTCTTCCCCATAAAAAATCGATGCAAATTTTTCCTGTCGTGGGTTTGGTTTTTGTGTTGTGTTTCTTAACTCTGCTCTGTTATCTGCTGCCATATTTCTCACTATCGCCTCCTCAAATCACCTGCACCTGCAGTTTGCCGTAACGTCAGACAGCAGTTGAGGATGCATAAGGTAACGCGCAAAGCTGGACTGAAAAATGAGCCTTAGATTTCTTCGTTTCAGGAATCGTTCCAGTCCTTCAGGTTTTACGCTATCAAGAAGTTTCTTTTTTTTTTCTGGTTACTCTCCGGTCTAGTACTGTTCATTTTAACATTGGAATAAAAATTAATTTGCGAATAAATTTTATGGTGTTTCGTTTCGGTGAACTATTGTGAGTGTCGAATATGTCGTGTATATTGGGATACGGATGCATAAGAAGTAAGTTTTGGAAGTGACTTTGATTTTGACGAGTGAAGAAAGGTAAGCTTTGAAAGTGACTTTGATTTTGACAAGTGAAGAAAGGTAAGCTTTGAAAGTGACTTTGATTTTGACAAGTGAAGAAAAGTAAGCTTTGGAAGTGACTTTGATTTTGACAAGTGAAGAAAAGTAAGCTTTGGAAGTGACTTTGATTTTGACAAGTGAAGAAAGGTAAGCTTTGAAAGTGATTTTGATTTTGACAAGTGAAGAAAAGTAAGCTTTGAAAGTGACTTTGATTTTGACGAGTGAAGAAAGGTAAGCTTTGAAAGTGACTTTGATTTTGACAAGTGAAGAAAAGTAAGCTTTGGAAGTGACTTTGATTTTGACAAGTGAAGAAAAGTAAGCTTTGGAAGTGACTTGGATTTTGACAAGTGAAGAAAGGTAAGCTTTGAAAGTGACTTTGATTTTGACAAGTGAAGAAAAGTAAGCTTTGGAAGTGACTTGGATTTTGACAAGTGAAGAAAGGTAAGCTTTGAAAGTGACTTTGATTTTGACAAGTGAAGAAAAGTAAGCTTTGAAAGTGACTTTGATTTTGACGAGTGAAGAAAGGTAAACTTTGGAAGTGACTTTGATTTTGACGAGTGAAGAAAGGTAAGCTTTGGAAGTAACTTTGATATTGACAAGTGAAGAAAAGTAAGCTTTGAAAGTGACTTGGATTTTGACGAGTGAAGAAAGGTAAGCTTTGAAAGTGACTTTGATAGTGACAAGTGAAGAAAAGTAAGCTTTGAAAGTTACTTGGATTTTGACGAGTGAAGAAAGTCGTCGTTGTGTATATATAGGTCTCCAAAACGATGGATACTTGGAAGTGGTTCTTTTGGTAGCTTTTGTTGTGATTTTGATGAATTTAACATTTGTTTTCAACATGAACGATCGGTTGATCCGCTACGACCACCCCACCTTTCTTTACCATTAATTGGGAGCACAGTAAGATACCGCATGTAGATATAATCCCTTATGTGAGGCTATTGTCTGGTTGAGCCCATTTCCTTCGGAGCTATTGAAAAATAGGACAAAATATTT
>NC_087210.1:25264640-25302140 GCF_015104395.2 Macrobrachium nipponense
GCGAACCATCGACCTCTCAATTCCAGGACTGGCAGTGAAGCCCCAGACCACATATGTAGTTCGATATATATATATGAATCACGGTAATGTGATAGACTTATATATATTATAATATATATATATATATATATATATATATATATATTCTATAACTTTATATATATATATCACGTTATATCTATATATACTATATATGTATATATATATATATAATATATATATATATATATATATATATATATGTATATATATATATATATAATATATATATATATATATATATATATATAAGTAATAAACATATGAGTGAGAGAGAGAATAACAATACTGCTTCTTGGCGGTAAGCTGGAGTGTAGATGCTGAAATTGCCTAGGTACAATTACGCTATTATATATTGCACAATTTTACAAAATATATCGTTCGGGTCGTTTTCGTTTTGATTTTCCATCTGATTATTACTTTGAGGAAATTTTTTTATAATATGAAAATTGGAATCAGTTATCACAAGTAAATAATAAAACCAAGGAAAAATCCTTGTTTTATGTAGGTTTTTAAGTATTTTGTCCGAATCAATATGAAATATTTCATTATGTTTAGATATGAACAGGCATACCAACCGTGTCTGTATAAAGAGTTCTCTATCAAAAGAATGTTCTTTTACGCAAATAGAGCAGTGGGTGGAGTTTGGCATATCTGGTGTTATTAGATTCTTATCTGTTTAAAGAAAGAAAGTTATTTCAAGTTGGCAAATTGGATACAATTATCAAGGTTTTTTTTATAATTTATAATGCGCGTGTGCGGGAAAACCACCGGTAACTTACCTCATTTTATTTTTCATTTGCCTTGTCACCTATTTATCACACCTATTTCCCTTTTGTTTCTCACTTAACAAAGCCTGCCTATTTGCATGTATATCGATTTTCACTGTCCACTAGACGTCATGCAGCGTCAGTCCCTAAATACCTTTGTCAAAATCCTCGAGTTAATTTCTGCAAGTAAAGTTCTTCATCTGTTACTTCCCAGCCCTTTGTCTTCCGGACACAGATCATCAATCCAGTGCTTTGTCTAGAGATTTCTCGCACTTGTTGAAGCGACTGGTGGTGCTCCTTTCACCCTTGTAATCTCTCTTTGAGACCAAACGTCCAAACCATCTGGCAAAAAGTACAGGCGAAAGGCGTGGCAGAGGAACCATCAAATCTCAATTGCCATATGGTTCTGGAATCCAGTCAGTACCGTCCAGTTTTACAAGTCCAAAGCATCGAGTCCACCCCAAAAGATCTATTCATGATTGGTATGTTCTTGGCCTGCCACCTCGGTGGCTGCGAGTTTGATTCTCGGGCATTCCGTTGAGGTGTGAGAGATGTGTATTTCCGGTGATAGAAGTTCACCCTGGACGTGGTTCGGAAGTCGCGTGAAGCCGTTTGTCCAGTTGCTGAATAACCACTGGTTCCATGCAATGTAAAAACAATATACAAACAAACAAACAAACCAAAAGATCTATTATGAAATACATCCCATGAATTATATCTGTGTATGACTCGATATGCTTCTTTATTCGAAAACAGTGGAACTGCATCTGCCTGTTTGAGATGCTTTATCGTCAGCAAAAAAGAAAATCAATAATCAGACACCAGCGATTGTCATACTTTCATACCTTATTTCTAATATGTGTGAATAAGAAGAAATACGACATTCGTTACCAGAAGGCACGTTCCTTGTATGCCCCAAAACCATCCATTAAATACCCTTTGAAAAAGTATTACACTGCTCTGCCCTGCACGCCACCAAGGCCATTCATTAAACACCCTTTGTAAATAAACTGAATAGCCTCTCTCTCTCTCTCTCTCTCTCTCTCTCTCTCTCTCTCTCTCTCTCTCTCTCTCTCGTTTGCTTTTCGGTTTACAATTTACACAAAAATGAGATTTTTTGTAGAGAAAACGTGCTTTTCTTAATCTTGTCAAGAGATCATTCTGATTTACAAATATCTTGTCAAAGATGGAAATCTCAGATTTCATAATAATCCATCTTGTGAGAGAGAGAGGTATGTTTTTGCAAGACAAAATAAAACGTTAGGTAAGCGTGCGAGGTAAAAACCAGTGGCTGTTTCACATTTGTTTGTTCGCTTGTTTTTTTTTAACCTGTGAAATTCTTATTTTGTTGATGAAGAGAGCGCAATGGCAGTTTAGTTGGTAAGCAAGGAAGATACAGTAAAGTCCCTGTGTACCCTTGTCTGAGATCTGGTTTTTGAAGCTTAATGTCTTATTTACTTAGTGAGGATATTTTCATCACATCACACGCAGACACACACACACGCACCACACACACACACACACCACAACGCATATATATATATATAATATATATATAATATATATATATATATGTGTGTGTGTGTGTGTGTGTGTTATATAATATATATATATATATATATATATATATATATATATATATATATATATATATACATAAGGGCCGGAGCTGGAGCTCAAAGGAGATATATCCCCAAGGAAGTAGTAGGGAAAGGCATCCTCATCTTTCAACAGTTTATTTCAATGCGACTTGGAATTCGTCGCGAAACGTCGGCATTGAAATAAACTGTTGAAAGATGAGGATGCCTTCGGGATATATATATATATATATATATATATATATATATATATATATATATATATATATATAATATATCATTCGAGCTACAAATGCCTTTAATATCTAATTCGCTCTACCTCGGAATTGATATATTTTCATATATGTACCGAGGGGGAATTTTTTAGTTTGATAATAATTTCGTCCCCCATGGGAGGGATTGGTTCGATCCCATGGGGGGATGAAATTATTATCAACTAAAAAATTCCCCCTCGGTACATATATGAAAATATATCAATTCCGAGGTAGAGCGAATTAGATATAAAGGACATTTGTAGCTCGAATGATTTATATGAATCACGGTGATGTGATAAGTATTCATATACTATATATATATATATATATATATATATATATATATATATACATATATATATTACGTATAATATATATATATATATATATATATATATATATACACGTATATGATATATATTATATCATATATTATATATATATAATATATATATATATATATATATATATAGTATATATATCTTTTGAAGTTGCTGTAGGTTTACAGATTATGACTTTCTTGTAGTAACAAATAAATATTGGGAGTTATTTATAAGATCCAACAGGAGCAGTTTGGTACCCTAGATTGTGAACCACGCTCTTTATTGTGAGGTAACTTAGTTCTCCTGATTTGAGAGGAAAAAACTGTTGATAAATGACTTGGATGTAAATATTCAGAAGTTAAAGACTCGATGAAGGATAACTACATTTTTCCAAATCTTTATCCTCATTTTTCTTACGGAAACCGGCTGGTGATAAAAAGTACAAGGGAAATTATTTAGCTACACAGCTTTATATTGTTAGGCGTCGCGAAAAGTAATCTCCGAAAATAAAGTCATATCCGCTTCAAACAATTTTCGTGGTGAAACGAATTTTCATCGAGCATTTTCCTATCCATAATTAAACAGCGCTATTTTCCACGAAGAGTGTCATGATAAACGACCTGACGGCGTTGCCACCTGGCGGCACTGTGCTTCCCTCGTTCCATGAAGAATGAAGTGCCACTATTCATTTCCCCGTTTGTATTTCTGGATTTCGGTAAGAGTGAGCAGGAGTGAGCTCGCTGGCTTTACTACTACATTTTTCGAAAATTAAACGACACATCATACATGGGAGAAGCCAAATGTGAACAAAAATGCACATTCTGTGTGTGTGTGTATATATATATATATATATATATATATATAATATATATATATATATGTATATATATTATATACATATATATATATGTATATATATATATATATATATATATAAATATATATATATATATATATATATATATATATTATATATATATATATATATTAAATGTCCTTTAATATCCAATTTGCTCAACCTCGGAATTAATATATTTCCATATGCTATGTTAACCGAAGGGGAATTTTTTATTTTATAATAATTTCATTATCTCGTGGATTCGAACCAGTAACATGACCTTGTTGTGATTATGGGACCTGTGTTCGTTTCCTTCTACAGGACATCATAACTTCTTCATATATCTTGCTCTTGGATTTTAAAGCTTTGTAGTGACAAGCGAATCCATAAAAAGCCCGAAGAATTCGAGACGTTAAGAGGGCATTGTGGCTATTACGGTTACATATATATAAATATTATAGATAGGTGGATAGATAGTAAGCTCTTTCGCTAAATACTCAGGTATACCAGAACGTCAGTGTAATTGGCAATTACATGTGAGAATAAGAATGTTGGCATCAATTTGTTGAACTTTCACCCAATCTTTTCTTATCTTCCTCTCAGAAGACAGTGCCACGCTTGTGCTTGTCACGATCGACCTCAACCATACCGTTATAAAATCTTCTTCGCAACGCCAGTGTAAATGCCATTGCAGATGTGAGATGTATGAATGCTAATGTAAGTGGAAATAAGTCAATATCATAAGTTTTGCCCTGCTAGTTGTTTAAACTCGAAAATACCGAGAGCTGCAAGCACAAAGCATTTCCTGGCATACAGTGTTCATCTCTCTCCTCGGAAGTCATATCCCCATATGTGCTTACTATTGGCCTGAGGAATACGTTGGTTTTAATTTCTCAAGTACACTAATATATTTAATAGTGTAAATCACTTTTTCATGTGATATATATGAATGTTTTTGTATTCCGCTAATAAAAGAGAATAAGTCTAAGCCCTGTGGTTAAAACTCTCATCGACGATGCTAGCAGCTAATAGCACAATGCATCACCACGTATGTGCTCAACGCTGTCTGTATCAAGTCTATTTTGACAGTAAGAGCGCTCGCCCACCAATATACACGACATTGTGAATTATTAGTTTGCGTTATACAGAGGATTGACAAAATAACTGGCAACTAAATAAAACGTACAGGCTCCAAGCATTATACAACTGCTCCACGATAGAAACTATTTCAATTGCTTCGAGATCAGTTTCACTTATGGGGCTACCAATGTCGGAGTTAAGTATACTTTCTTATATACACTCAAATATATATACACGCCTTTTCAACTGCTATGTTAAAGAAGTTACTAGCATCATGTCTCTGCCTTCACAGCTAGAACTAGAAGGTTATTCTTTTAAGTGTTGATCAGTCCCAATGTTACTTAACTTCACTGATTGGATTAAGTCAGTCACACATTCACTCATAAGTGCACTCACAAATCTAGTACAGTATTTTATATATATATATATATATTATATATATATATATATATATATATATATATATATATATATGACTGTGAAATGTTTTATGTTAAAATAGAATTCTGGCATATAAAAGGAGCCCATAAAAACGCCAACATGTAGAAAGTAAATGCTATATTTTAGAGACCAAACTGTCTCTCTCTTCAGGCAGGTGATGATTGAGAATAGATACAGAAAAAACTGTATTTATAACAAGAGGTCCTCAGGTCAGCTGTTAAGTCACCCTAGTTGACAATTTCTCTTTAATCTTCTTAATCGTTGGTTGAGGAATATTTTATCAATAATATCTGAGTCTTATGCTCCTTTTGAAAAATTCATGGTGTTTCTTTGTTTAATGAGTGTTGATTCTACCATCTGGCTTTTGAACCGACAATTGCTGCTATAAATTACGTATATGTGAAAAATTTAGTTTATTATGTGACTTTGGTTAATTTATGTGGTTAAAAATAGCTGAGCTCTATTGCCCATACCGAACTAAACGTTCATGTTGTATTAATCTCTGGGGGAGTGATTTTACCTGTATAACCAATGCAGGATTGTTCACAGTCGAGGCAAGAGATTTTCTATACTCCTGAGTCTTTGGGGATTGGCTTTTGTCGGACATTAATCAGGGATTTGGCTAAGGTATTTGGGTAGGTAAAAACGAAAGGGTTAGAGTTTCCAAGTGTTTGTAAATGTCTTAATCCTGTCCAGGTGTGGGATTAAGACGTTGTTTTGTCTGAAAAATCAATCAGTCTTGAGAATTTCTACATAACTTATAATGTAACCCTCAAGAACGTTCTTTGTTTCCAATATTTATTGTTGTTTTTATCAGTATTCTTCAACAGATTGTCCTTTTTGAGTGCCAGCACGAGTTAAACTTTAGTTTAAAATTCAGTTGTCTCTGTGATCAAAACGTTACTTTTAATCTTGAAAAAGCTTCCAAGTAATATATTTTGCGGAAACGTGTTTTACTTGTGTGGTTAGGACTGTGATTTTGGTGTTCCTCTCTGCTTCGTGGTGTCTGCATCGTAATCAAATTCCGAGCGTGCACTTAGAGCAACGTAAATTACGCGGAAATTCTCGGTAGTAATCTTCCCTTGGTTTTGGTGGTCATTCCCCGCAAGCTTGGTAATCTCCTTTCCCTCATTTATTTCCGGCAAGTGTCTTCCCTTTTTATTATTTTGCTCTTCTTTGCTGCATTCCTTTTTCTTTCTTTTTCACTGAACATCGTCTTCGGTCTCATGTTCCTCCAAGGTTGATATATAACTATTTTTTTATTCTTTATTTTGTGCGTTTTTCCCTTTTTGTTTCCCTGAAAGGTTTAAATTTGAGTATAGTTCGTTTATTCATTATCTTCCAAGAGGCAGGTTCATCATTTCCTGCTTTGTTAGCTCCCACCTTTATGCGCCCACTTCTCTCTCTCTCGTCCTTCGTTCAAATCTGTGTAAACAAAAGACTTGCGTTTGCCCATCCTATAGACCTAAACAAAGGATAGCGGTATGAAGACTGAACAGTACGGAATATCGTATTCGTCAACTATTTGTAGTGCTAAAGTTTGTTACCCAAATCTAATTAGACGTTGAAAGAATACTCTGGTGATGGACTTCGCCTCTTGACTGATGATAAATTTACCTCCTAAAATGGGGGACAGCCTGTTGGCCAGGAGACGTAGAGGAATGCAGGGCATAATAATGATTGATAAAAATGTTCACCACTTCTACATAACTCTTTGGAATGTAAAAGGAAAAGGATGCAACCTAGAAGATATTATTATGCCAGAAGAAAGTTTGTGCAATCTCATTACAAGCTGTCAGGTCTTGAGGACACTGGAGGATTTTACATGAATTGCATTTAGAATGGTGTTTGTATATTTCGTATTAACAGAAGGTACACAACTTCATTTATTTGAGAGTAAAGGTACCTTTACTGGAAGAAATATGCTACCAAAGTTGTGGAAGGGAAATTTAGCTTTTCAACTAAACATTATGTTGCGCAAGATGCGAAGATAAACAAAGTTAATCATGAATAATCAGATGTGAAAATGCTCACGAACATAAAGTGGATGGAATTTTTAATAGAAGAAAAATAAAATAAAAATAATTAATTTCAGTAAAGAACCATAAAAGGTATAATGAATACAAAATTGGCAACCATGAAACGGTAGCAGAGTGAAATTTGAAGAGCAAGTGACAAAGTGAGTGAAAACTTGTCACTGTTATTAGTGGTGAATTACCTCTTATTTTCAGCAATGGATGCATCTGAGGCACACTATATCTCGAAAGTGTGCGTGTGTGTGTGTGTGTGTATATATATATATATAAATATATATATATATATATATATATATATATATATATACTATATATATATATATATATATAGGTATATAAATTTGTGTGTGTGTGTATTACACATACACACCCTATTGTTTAGTTATTTTGTGGCTATTTAAGAAGGGTATGTTGTTTTGGGGGGCTAATTACAAATGCCTTTAATTACACATTTGTAGTATATACTTACCTGCTTAGTGTGTGTTCATTTTTTTTTATCTTTTATTAAACGTTGAGGCCCAATTTGCCTCATGGCGTTAGAGGCGAAGATAATTAAATTTGCCAACAGTGTCTTTTCCTCTTTTCACCCTATATTTCATACCTCTCACGTTCATATGCTATTATGTGGAAGGTTGGCATACAGGCTGCTTGGATTTATGGGTCGTTCTATGAGAATGCACGGGTTTCTGGTACTCCTCTGTGTCGTATAGGTAACTCGCTCGCTAATGTTTAATTTTAGTTTTCTGTAAAAGAAAACTATTGTGCCGTCTTTATCTGTCCGTCTGCCCACAGATCTTAAACATTACTGAGGCTGGAGGGATGCAGATTGCTTTGTTAGCAAGATCATCCACCCTTCAATCATCAAACATACCAAATTGCATCCACCAAGCCTTAGTATTTTCTTAATTTAATTTAAGGTTAAAGTTAACCATAATCGTTCTCTCTAGCAGCGCAATATGTACCAACAACATAGGCCACCACCGGACCGTGGCCGAGTTTCATGGGTCACGGCTGAGGACGCCACTGGACAGAAAACTCGATTGCGTCGAAGAAACTTTGTAGCATTTTGTACTTGTTTTTCCTTGAAGTTTATTTGTAATTATTTGATTGATTATTATATCAGTTTTATGTGAATGTTAATTCGTAATTCCCTGAATTTTGTGATCTGATATAACTTTTATTTGATCTGCGTCTGCGTTGAAAAGGGAAAGTTGTATCACTTTTAAATTTCTTGTCGTTCTTGCATAGATCTTGGTATGTTGTGACTCATGACACTTGAGGTTTTCTCTTTCCATTGTAATAAATTGTGCACCATTTTTGGATAAGTTTACACACACAGACACTCACGCATACTCATATGTGTGTGTATATATATATATATATATATATATATAATATTATAAGTGTATATATATATATATAATAATGATATATATTTATACGTGTATCAGATAGCGTTATATATATATATTTATCGTATAATATATATATACAGATATATATTATAAATATATATATATAATATTATATTATATATTATATATTATTATACATATAAATAAATATATAATTATATCATATCATTATAATATATATATATTACAAGTAATAATAGAATATATATATATATACATTTAGTAATCAATATACCTATATATATGGTATGTATATAGTGTATGTATATATATAATACATGCAACCTGAAGGCATACACATACATACACACAAATTAAAAACACAACGTCTCCATGGAACCTCTCGTTGTTACTGAGGGAAGGTTTCAACTTGAAAGTGTGAAAGGGTTTCCAGGATGCCAGCACTATGGGAGGTACTCGACTAGAGAGTATGGAAAGCGAGTTCCATCCATTGCTTTTGGTCGAAATACCGGCCAGGATTTTTTTTTTTTCGTTTTTTTTATAGTACAAAAACAAGCGATAATGTTCACCATGTGAACACAGATACTGCGTAATTAATAGATATTATGTTCAAAATCTAACATGCACTTTTTTGAACGTACTGCAAAGACTTCAGAGACTATAAGTCTTCCTTTAAGTGTCTAAGGGAAGTTTTGTTATAATATTGCTGATAAGTACTCTCGTGTTTGGCATGAGAATCAAAGTATTATTCGGGAAAGTTTCAGTCCAACATATATCTCTGACCTGTGATACGATATCTCTTAGACTTTACAAAATAAATCACAAGTGTTTATAGATATATTTTTTTGAAATATTCTTATGATAAGAACAGTACTAAAGCGTTGTCTTTCCGTCTTGGCGAAGAATGAATATAATTTTACGAGTAATTTATCATTTACCTCAGATCTTTCTTCCGAGCCCATTGATAATTTAGTCTTTGTTACATAGAGCTGCTTATTAGGTTACCTTTCTGCAGTCACTTTCGTATATTCGATGACAGTTGATATGTCAAGTCACAGTGTGTATGTTTTTATACTGTCACTAAGAGTGCTATTTTTCTTCTCTTTCCTAGAGCATAGAGAGCTTTTTATCCATTTTTTTCACGGTGGGTTTGGAAGGAAAAGTTACGGCCATCCTTCGAATCCTTTTTCTTAAGGAAAAAAAAAACTTTTCCCAACAATAAGGAAACATATCCGTCATTCCTCTATGATTGATTGCGAGGATCCCGAAGAAGATATATTTTGTCGCTGTTAAATCATTCTCAGAGGAAATTTGTCTTCAGAGAGAGAGAGAGAAAAAAAAGGAGAGAGAGAGAGAGCCGTTGCCCGGGGAGTTGGGAACTCGCTACGATTTTTCTAGTCAAAGATGGATGGATGTAGTATCCATACATATATACATACATACTCGTGTACACATGCACATACCTGTATATATGTATACGTATATATAGATATTTACAAATGCAGAGGGTAAGAGAACGAGTAGTTTGAAGTATTTGGGATTGAAAAATATATATATGTGGGCACTTGTCACTCGCAGCCTCGCGATATTATGAATGTATTTATTTAATCATATTTTCGCTCTTTGATGAAACCTTTGTGCTCGAATTGTACCCGAAACCTTTTTTGGTAGTTGAATATGACAAAATGGTAGAGGGTATATATGTATATATAATGCTTTTTTTATGAATGATAATAGGCTTACGTCGATATCCTTCCGGGATGTTTTGTTAATGAATAAAAGCCACTCAGATTTAAAAGTTACCGCCGGGTCCAACATGTAAAATATAGAAATGTGTCGGGATGATTTTAGCCTTTTTATCTCCGTAGAATAGAAATAAAAAGAGTTTAAAATTAGAATATATTCTTTAATCATGGTCAGTATTCATAAGGATCCATTGCCCCCGTTAGAGAAATAATCTTCTGCCTTCGCAAGAAACAACGAAGAGACGGGAAGTAGTAAGTAATGGTATTGATCAAATGAATTTTTCCCTTTTACTTTCGGCTTTAAGTTATCTCTTTTTATGAATAATTTGATTTATAGTTATTATAAAATAGTTATTGTCATGTAATATTGTTAGGAATAATTTCACTGTTTTTAAAACAAATTCATTGAATTGATGATAGAAAAGGTTAACTATATCTTAGTTTAACTACTATGAGATTCAGGGTCTCTGTAACACGGTTTTTTGGACTTTGCTCCTTGTCAAAGCATCGGATGTAGCTGAAAGTTGACATATGTATATTTTACAACCACACACAAATTTTGTCAGCATTATCAATAACCTAAACCCGATAGTTTTGATTTTTATAGAGTAAAAATGAACTAGCCGACGCCATGGCCAATGATTACGAGCCAAGAGTCGAAAAACATTCATTACGTAAGCAAGTTAAACAAACACCTTTTGACTAAATGTTGCCCCGCCCATCCACCAGACAGAAATGCCATCGGCTCTGAAACCCAAAGACTTTATGAATGGCGGAACGATACATAGATGTGGGTGGGGTATCAGTGCTAGTGTAGTAATACTACTGTAGCAGTAGTGCCGCAACAGTATAGCAGTAATATACATGAATTAAACGTTTAGACCAACTGCTGGGATCCTTGAAGATCATTTAGCACTTCTTACAACTACTCGAGAAATTAGTTTTTATAGCCAGAAGTTAAATTTTCTAATCCAACAATGCCCATGGCACCCTTCAGTGTTATCCTGAATTATAACGAGGCGAAAGTGGGTGGAGCCTCATGAAGTCACCATTCTGACGATAATTATTGGTGACGGTTTAAAGCCAATATACGGTACCGGCTATTTTTTTTCAGTAAATAGGTAGATAGCCAATAAATAAAAATTGCTTGACATTGGATATAGCAGTTATCAAATCAAGCTTGTCTACTATGTTTTTGGTAATTACCAACTATTCCCTACATCTTGTCAATCTGATTGTGACCTATAAAGTAGACTGTAATTTCTTGGGAAACTTATTTTGGGAGTTAGACTAATAATCGAAGTGTTTTTGTATTTATTAACATATTTTGTTGGTTTGTTCATTATGACAATTATCAGTGGGGAGGTTCCAGAGTTCATAAAGGTGCACTGCTTTGCTTGTATTTAAATTTGTACGTCATTGTTGCCAGTGGTTTAGCCTTCGTTACGTATAGCCAATCATCCATCGAGAAAGAGGGAAGAAATGATGTCATAAGTTACGTAACGAGTGCGTTCGAAACCTTTTCTCTGAGTAAGTTGGCCCGTCTTCAAAAAAGGTCACTTTTACATTATAAGTACCAAATTTATTCAACCTACGTAGTGCAGAATACACTCAAAATTTATGTGTTGATATAATATGTATTCTGAATAAGCGTTATATTTATGAAATGCATAGATAAAAAGTTATTGCGAAAAAACCGTGTTACAGAGGCCCTGAATCTCATAGTAGTCTGCTGAGCTGATTAACAGCTCTCATAGGCCTGGCCCGAAGGATTAGGTATATTTTTACGTGGCTAGGAACCAGTTGGTTACCTAGCAACGGGACCTACAGCTTATTGTGGGATCCGAACCACTTGATATCGAGGAATTAATTTCTAAGAATTGATGGTCAAGGTAATACTTTTACTTTACTTCTTTTTTCCTTCGATGTAATAGACTTCTGATGGCGGTTATTAATAGATATTTTATGTATGTGACCTCTTTAATGCTTTTGTCATTGTTATATAATTAATTATTCATAGTCTTTCTCTTATTTTTCAGGTGCAGTGCCCTCTACAAAGTGAGTATTAATCCTACATTCGTGCATGCTGTCGTAATCTATGCTTATTGTTCAAGTATGATAATGTTTAGAAATGTCCGTTTCCTTTTAGGAAATATTGGTAATTCACTGCGCGAAACAGCAAACGGACGATATACTTCTTAATTTTTTATTTTCTTTTTTATTCGGAAAGATCGGTTCACGAATTTACATTGAACGTCCCTGCCCAAATGCATCCAGGTAAACTGGCTTCCTTTGATTTTATTCAGGCCTGAAGTAAACTCGATACAAAAATATTTGTTTGTTTTCAACTAAAGGAATCCGTATTTTAGAATTCGTAAAACATGGTGTTTGATCCTTTCCTCGTACTAAAGCAGGTTGTTCTTTTTTATGAAATATGTGAGGAATATATTGGGTTATATGAATAGTTGTTATTTCACTGGCTGTTATTAATATTACAGCTGAAAGGACGCGTGAGAGATGAATACTTGTGATTTGTGTGCTCCTTAGAGCAGTACCATTTCAATTTATAAATACGCTCTATCGGTAGCTTTTTAAGTGTTCAGAATTAAAAGCATGCATGTGAGCTATAACGTTCTCTCGTTATTGGTATTATTGTTAAGAATTTTTAAAGTCGCCAAGCCGAAATCACAGCTCGTGCCTGTGTTGGCCGTGTCCTTCAAGACTGAGTATGGGGGACAGGACAGATGAAAGACCAAAAATTTATTTCGCTTATGGTTTATTTTCAGTAAAGTCATTTGGTAAGAGTGTTTTTTTTCTTTATTTTGATATTGTTATTTCCGTGATAGTTTCCCATTTCTTCTTCGTTTTATGCACTCTATAGGAGAGATATATATATATATAATATATATATATATATTATATATATATATATATATATATATATTATATATTATATATTATATATTATATATATCATATAATATAATGAAAATTATAAATATATAAATATATTATATATATATATATTTATATATATATATACACTATATATATGTATATAAACATATATATATATATAATTATATATATATATATATATACTATATATTATATATATACATATATATATATATATATTTATATATATATATATATATATAAATATATATCATATATTATATCTAAGATATATATCATATATATATATATATTATATATACATAGATATATATATATATATATATATATATATATATATATATATATATATATAATCTATATATATAAAAGGAAGAGGTGTCCAATCAGACGACAGTCATGTACACGTGTTTTATTATTAAGAAACGTTTCATGTTGTCAACAACACATCATCAGTCTGCAATTGAAATTCAACATTAAAATAAACTTAAAAATTACAATAGAAATTAAATAAACTTAAAAATTACAATAAAATTTAAAAAATAATCAGAACGCTAAAATAGGGAATGAGAAGAAAACTACCTATTCATAAAGAAGGAAAGAGCTGAGTGACTAAAAACGGTAAGGTCTGCATACAACGTAAACCTCACGCCAGAGAGAGAGGAGATGACGAGGTGTTGGAGTTTAAACTAGGTGAAAGGTGCTTAATAAACAATGACTCAAGGGTAGTTAGATGGGTAGTTTGTTTTGTGGTGCCAATTATAGAAAAATGGTTATGTATTTCAGCAAGAAATTATTTTACAGGATGGTGATTTGTATATGGCTAGTTTGGACGTTGAATCATTGTTCACTAACGTCCCTGTTTCTCAGACAATTGAAATCATTTTGGATAAAGTTTTTAGTAATGATGAGACCTTCTGTGGTTTTAATAGGCAACTTTTTAAAACATTTTTGGAACTTGCTGTGCAAGATGCCACCTTTGTTTTTAATGGGCAGCTCTTTCTGCAGGCAGAGGGGGTTGCCATGGGTTCTCCTTTGGGACCGTTGTTTGCAAATTTTTTTATGGGACATTTGGAGGAGAATTTTCTTAATGATTGTCCTGGGAATTTTAAGCCACTTTTTTATAGACGATATGTTGACGATACTTTTGCCTTATTTAAATTTTCGTGGCAATGCCAGCTTTTTTTAGATTACATAAATGAAGCCCATCCTAACATTAAATTTACGTTGGAAAATGAGAAAGATGACTCCCTGGCCTTTTTGGATAATAAAATAAAAAACTTCAGACGATAACCACCTTTTCAAACACAAAGTGTTTTTAGAAAGAGTACCTTCACTGGGCTCGGAAACAACTTTTTTAGCTCGTGTTTCCGTAATTTTAAGATTAATGCTATATCTACTTTGGTTTTTAGGGCCCTTCGGTACACATCTGATTGGCTCTCCTTTCATCTTGAAATCGAGTTTCTTTTAGAATATTTTGTTAAGAACTCGTTTCCCAAAAAGCTGGTTTTTAACATTATTAGTAAATTGCTAACGAGGTATCTGTCAGCACCCACCCTTAATTTTATTGTACCTAAATTAACTATGTATGCACCCATCCCATTTATTCATTCAGACAGTTTACGTGTAAAAGTCAGAAATATTATTGAAAAGGAATTTGGTTTTTTGAAACTTAATCTTATTCCCATGAATCCACAAAAATTGGAGGGTTTTTTTTAATTACAAGGACAAATTACAGGATTTCATGAAGTCCAATATCATATATAAATTTTGAATGCCCAAGATGTCTTGGTATTTATGTTGGTTCTTCACGGAGACTGTTACAAGTCCGTTATTACAGCCATTTGGGATTAAGTTATAGAACTGGGTCCAGAATCTCTAATCCCGAGTTCTCTAATATAAGAATTCATGCAAAGAGTTGTAAGGTTACTATCGAAAAGAAACATTTTTCTATAATTGGCACCACAAAACAAACTACCCATCTAACTACCCTTGAGTCATTGTTTATTAAGCACCTTTCACCTAGTTTAAACTCCAACACCTCGTCATCTTCTCTCTCTCTGGCGTGAGGTTTACGTTGTATGCAGACCTTACCGTTTTTTAGTCACTCAGCTCTTTCCTTCTTTATGAATAGGTAGTTTTCTTCTCATTCCCTATTTTAGCGTTCTGATTATTTTTTTAAATTTTTATTGTAATTTTTAAGTTTATTTAATTTCTATTGTAATTTTTAAGTTTATTTAATGTGTTGAATTTCAATTGCAGACTGATGATGTGTTGTTGACAACATGAAACGTTTTATATATATATATATATATATATATATATATATATATATATTATATATATATATATATTATATATATATATATATATATATATATATATATACAATATATATATATATATTTATACTATCATATGATTGGTTTTGTGAATGATCATCTGGAGATTCCTTTTAACAGCTTACGAGTAAAGCGTGGCTGTTCACTAGGCAATTATGGCTTTCGATGGTTGTCTCTGTTATATTAAGCTTGGCCATTGGAAATCCACTTTATCAAATGAACCCAAGTTTTTGCTTTGCAAAGCCGGCTGACAAAAAAAAAAAAAAAAAAAAAAAATGATAAGAAACGGTCGAGTGTGGGAACCTCCTTCTCTCGATATTCCATGGGCATATGCATATACACAAACACACACAGTTTGGTTTTTTAAAATGCTATTGAGATTTTAATATACCTTCTCCTGCTTTATACTGGCAGTGTGTGACTAAATAGATTTATACATACATGTATACATGCACATATATATGTATATATATATATATATATATATATATATATAATATATATATATATATATATATATATATATATATATATATATATATATATATATATATATATATATATATATATAGTTTATATAGATAGATAGATAGATAGATAGATAGATAAATAGATAAACAGATAGACGGATAGATAGATAGAAAGATAGATAGATATACAATATCAAATCTGACTATCGTTCTTTCGTTACTGAGAAATTTCAATAATGAACGTTCATTGTTGCAAAACAACAATGAAGAAAGAGCATTAATAATTCTGGATACAACACCGGTGACCTCTGATTCAAATCACACGGGATGATAAAAATAGAGAGAGAGAGAGAGAGAGAGAGAGAGAGAAAGAGAGAGAGAGAGAGTGGATGTAGATAGCTGAATATGGATTTGTGCTGTCATTCAGTCAGAAATCGAGTATTAGATTAGGCGTTTTCTCGCAAGCAAACTGTTACAGAAACTACCCTTGCGTCGGAACAAGGTCAGCTTTAAGCCCTGGCCAGACCTGGATACTTTGTTGTGCCACACTGCATCTAAACTTGTCCGAGGCAAATCCAGAAATGTCTGGCAAGTACTGCAAAACAATAGTGGGACAGTTGGGAGACATGGTTTCATGCACACGTTCCGACCAAGATCCTTTGTTATGCTACAGAGTTTCTGAACTGTTGCAAGAAAGTCTCCCAGTACCTGAAGACCAATCCAATTTTGTTTTGCAACTGATGATCAGCTGTTTTGGATCGCATTGTTCTATTTCCGTTTCCCACATAATATGGAAAAGACAATACAAAAGTTCTGGGTTGAATGTCTATTTCAAAGTATCCTTTCCAGACTGTTGTCTGTAATATTGGGGTTAGATGAAGCCGATTCAAATAGGATTTGAATGAAAGAAAATATATGTACAGCGGGAATGATGGAAATATGCCTACAGCAACGTAAGACGATTAGTCTGTATGGAGTTCCTTTAACTGGCCATTTTTCACATGGAAAAAAAATAAAACAATTATTCGAACCTTTTATTTTATTATGTTACAAAAACCTTGTTTAACATTCCAAGAAATCGACTAAATCTTAAAAGTCATTGATTAGGGAAATTTAACTTCACTTATCCCCGTCTTCCTTCTCGTACATCACTATTTATTTGTATCATCTTTCTTCCCCCTCTTCCCCTTCTCATCGTCTCCCCATTCGCTTTCTCAATTCCTAACTCTCTTCTTCATCCCCATTTGCTACCTTTTTTTGGTATACCCATTCTCTTCTTTTCCCTCTCTTCATTTTAATTCTTGTTCTTCCTCGCCGTCCCTCTTCACCTGTCTGTCTCCCTCTTCCTCTTTCTCTTCCCCATTTCTTTCCTTCACCTTTTTTTTCTACTCGAGTACTTCCTCCTTTTCCTCCTCCTCTTCATTTTCCTTACTTATATTACTTCTCATAATTCCATCTTAATTTCCTTCTCCCTTTTCCTTCCATCTTTACTTCCCTCTCCTAATCCACCCAGTCTTCCCTTGTCCGCCTTTTCTTTTAATTTTTTCTTTACTTGTGTCTTCTTACTCTTCGTTCCCTCTCTTTCTTTCCTTTTCATTCCACTTCCTCCTGCCATTCTTATAACTTCTCAGTTGCCCAGGGTAAGTGTTGCCCTTTTTCCTTATTTTCCCTTTTTTTCTACTTCCTCCTCCTCCTCCTACTCCTACTCCTCCTCCTCTACCTCCCCCCTTCCTCCTCTTTTGGTCACTTCTCTCTTTATTTTCCGTAGATCCTTCTCCCCTAGTTTGTTTCCTTCACTAATGAAGTAAATCCCGCTCATTTGTACAAAATATCCCAATTAGCAGCGGAGAGGAGAATGCATATTTGTGTTCGGTTATTTATGTTAGCCACTGCAGTGCACTACTTTGTCATCTAATGGTCGCAGCCCCTTTAGCACCTTGAGTCTCTCTGTCTGTCTTTTTCCAACGCTCTCTTTGTCCAACAACGTCTGGTCTTTGTCTCGCTTTCCTCAACTTTTTCCCCCAAGCAATAACAGCGTAAGAAGCACATGCTGCAGATGCCACTTCTTGGTACGGTTTCATTTTGGCGCGATTGTTTACCGATTGTGTCTTGGCACGGTTTCATTTTGGCGCGCAGTGTTTACAGATTGTGTAGCTAATGTTGTGCAACGGTGGCAAATATGCAGAGACGATGTGACGCCTGTGTTTTCCAGTGTTATGTAATAGTTGCTTGATAGAAAAAAGTAAAAAAATACGCCTGTGTTGGCCTGTCCTATAGTGTTGCCAGACTCACGATTATGGCTAAATTTAACCTTAATTAAAATGAAAACTACTAAGACAAGAGGGCTGCAGTTTTTTATGTTTGATCATTTGAGGGTGGATGATCAACATACCAATTTGCAGCCCTGTAGCCTGAGTAGTTTTTAAGATCTGAGGGCAGACAGAAAATATGCGGACTGACAGACAAATTCATCTCAATAGTTTTCTTTTACAAAAACCTAAAAGCCGCCACCTATTGCCACGGATGCTTTACTCCACCAGTTTTGCATTAATTTTCAGTTGGGGTTTGCATCATTAATCTCATAATACTGCCCTGTTTCCAGTTTCAAGACAAAGGACATTAGTGCAAAGTAAACTTGGTAACAGTACCTTTGTACTAGAGTATGGTGAAGCAGTGATTGTTTAAGTATTCTGTAATTAACTTTGTTCACCTGTACCTCTAGACTCCTAGAGACTTAATCTTTTCGTTTTCACGTTAATGAACGAGCATGGAAATCCTACAAAAGGACGGAAAATTAATTAATGCTGAAACTGTGTATGTGTGGGTGTTTTTTTTTTATTAAGTCAAGGTACCAATTGTTCGTTTCAGTTTGCATTGTAGTTTGTATGAACAGTAATGCCATCAAGAGAACAAGAATGTATTAATTTAAAAGGGTTTACTAAAAGTTTTATAGGTGACAATGTTGTCTCCTCAGTTATTAGACTAAAAGAGGAAAGGTTTACGGATGGGAATGGCTTGAAATTCTATGTAATGCACCATATCTCTATGCAGAGGAGTGCCTATTTGTAAACTTCTTGTAGGGTGGGGTGGGCGGGGTGGGGGGTTCCGAGATGCTCTAAGTAACAGATGACCTTAGCTCACTTTAGGATAACGGCAACCATATGTGCTAGGCTATCATATTTACTGAGGACGGCTACTGTGGATTTAGTTATGATATAACTAGATCACTGCTGCACTAGTAAGTGCCAGAAGTATAAGATAAAGGTATTATTAACTTAGAAGCAGGGGAGTGCGTGGTAGAGGATAATAGATCTCTAGTAAGAGAAAATGCCCCCTGAGTAAAGATAAACCACTTGGGCCAAATGCAGCCACACCTTTTAGTCTTGTGAGGCCCTGTGAATGAATATTATAGCATCCTTCTAGCTCTGAGTGGCATGCAAATCACAAAATAGCCAGCGGCAAGGAGTGCCTCAGTGGCGTAGTTGGTATGGTGTTGGCGT
Source organism: Macrobrachium nipponense (assembly GCF_015104395.2). Lineage (NCBI taxonomy): Eukaryota > Metazoa > Arthropoda > Malacostraca > Decapoda > Palaemonidae > Macrobrachium > Macrobrachium nipponense. The sequence continues at coordinate 25,284,372 of NC_087210.1, forward strand.
CTCACCTCGGTGGTCACGAGTTTGATTCTCCGCCATTCGATTGAGGAGTGAGAGATGTATATTTCTGGTGATAGAAGCTCACTCTCGACATGGTTCGGAAGTCACGTAAAGTCATTGGTCCCGTTGCTGAATAACCTCTGGTTCCATGCAACGTAAAAAAACCATACAAACAAACAAACGAACAGCGGAAAGGAGTTTGCATCCTTGTACATGCACTGATATTGCGCAATAAAACAGAGAAAATTATATGAACAGCCTTAATATTTTGAATATCTATGGATGGATATTTGGAATTCGAAGAGAGAGAAAAAAATAATTTGTTGAAGGTGAGAAAGCTGGGTGCTTTAGCACTTAAAAAACAGGTGAAAGTCCAGTGTGTTAGCCAATTATTTGTTTGAGATTGTTTTTCCGACGATGAGTGTGGCCAAGGAAAAATAATGGGGGCTACATTTGCCAATGAACTGAAAAGATAAGTAGAAAAAAAAAGTTTTTAAGCCTCATTGGGTGTGAATACCATGGAAGAGTGATTGTGTTGTAGGTGACGAGAATGAATATATGGAAAGATTTAGACCAACATTCTGTATAAGAGTGAAATGGGGACGTCGAAGTAATGAATAGGGGTTGGGGAGACGTTGGAAAACGGAGTAAGGGATTATTATCCATTGTTAGTTACTGACTGTACATTGACAGCCATGAACTGAATAACACATTATGTGCATGTAGGTTTGACATACTGCTGGTGAGTATTCTGTTAAGGTATACAGAATGGCTAATATTTTGAATGTTACATTGACAGTTCAGCAGTCAATAGAAGAGAAAAAGGAACGTTGTCTCTTAAATCTAAATATCTAGCCACACCTTGGGAATGAATTTCGCTCTCTACCTTTTCCGTAAGTGCATGGACCATCTCTGCTTCCTCTTCAGTATATGAAGGCCAGACTGTGGAATGAAAAGCAAGTCATGAAAGCAAACCAAAACTTTAGAGGGACCCTTAAAAGAAGTGGTTTCATTGAAGTTCATGTAATAGAATTTTGACATATTTATTTTTCAGACCGAGTCCCGTATTTTGAAACGTATACAGATCTAAGAATAAGTATTAACAAATTTGTTTTCTCGAATATCATAATTATTTTATATTACCACAGCCCTGTCAGTTATCATTACGAACTTGGGAATGTTTTTAAGAGAACTAGCAAACGATGGCGTCAGAGAATGAAGGGCTGTTAAATTTGCATTAGAGATTTGGAAATCTTATACAATACAAATGACGATTGTAAAACAAATGATACTTTATACACGTACCTTGTCATTGTAGGTCTTGAATAGTCGTTATTGAATACAAAGCGTCTGTGAATTATCATTTCCAAATGTGTCATGACAATTGAAGGGGGGAAACAAGTAGCATAACATAAGGAAAAAGAGGACTAGAAGGATTTAAAGGATCAGACATCTGCATAAGGAATAAACATGAACGTACTCCGTTGATGAGAGTGAGAGGTAGATGGTGAATGCGGACGGTAAAAAATAGCGGAGAAAAGCAGTGGTAAAAATCTTAGTTTAGGTGAATGAATAGGGCAAGCTGTTGTGAAGGTTTGGTCGCCTGAAAAATGGAGAACAAAAGGTTGGTGAGGTTTTCTGTACATGTTGTTCATCCATTTCCTGTATTTTTTCCCCTTCGTGATAACCAGAACTTCACTGCTGTTGCCGTTCGCCCGCCATCATGAGATATGGAAATATTCTGTCTCCAAAATTATACTAGAGGTTTTGAATTCCGTTTATTTTTTTAGGTTATTTTACTGTTTACACTTGTATTATTGACATTTCGTTGATTGTCTTACCGATTGCAGACAAAACTACACTTGTGTGTGATTCACGTCATCCTATCGTCAAGTCTTATAAGACTTGAGGTTGGTGGCGTCATAACCAACCCCTAACCCCCTCCTCACACACAGAAATACATCTGGCTTCATCTCACAACAGCCGAGCGACTACCATGTAGAAATGAGCTGTCTCGGTCGACAGACGCAAAGGATTTTCAAGCTATTGAATCGAGACAGGAACAAGCAGATCACTCGTCACTCCCCCACCGATGTACATTAGTGTGTTTGTGATTGATGCAAATCGTTAGATATAGTTTTGTCTCTGTGTATAGTATTATTTTCAAAGCGCTTTGATTCTTTCTTCATGATAATTTACCACAGCATTGAGTTGCCGAGTTTGTTATTTGTTTCCTTGCGTTGGAAAAGAACGTTTATTTCCTAAGTCATTTCGTTCGCATTTAGAAAATGAGATTGTGCATGAACTGCCGAGACGAATAGCGCTCTCCATTGCTTGTGCCATTACAACTTTCTTCCCCTTCCAGTCGTCTCTCGCGAGATCTCTGGCATTGTTTCAAATTGGAAATTCGTTTTATAGCGTCGTAATGATGCGTCACCAATGGCTCGAACTCTGTTTCTTGTTCAGAGTAACTTTGGAAGTCTTGTATCGTGTTGATTTCGTCTCGAAATGTTAATGCCTTTCTCTCTCTCTCTCTCTCTCTCTCTCTCTCTCTCTCTCTCTCTCTCTCTCATTTGAACAGTTCTTCATAATTCGCCCTGAGAAGTAGGGAAAAAAAAAAAGACTCCTTTGATGAGAGATTCCTAACTCTCTCTCTCTCTCTCTCTCTCTCTCTCTCATTTGAACAGTTCTTCATAGTTCGCCCTGAGAAGTAGAAAAAAAAAAAAGACTTGATGAGAGAGATCCTAACTCTCTCTCTCTCTCTCTCTCTCTCATTTGAACAGTTCTTCATAATTCGCCCTGAGAAGAGCCAAAAAAGACTTGATGAGAGAGATCCTAACTCTCTCTCTCTCTCTCTCTCATTTGAACAGTTCTTCATAGTTCGCCCTGAAAAAAAAAAAAAAAAAAAAAAAAAAAAAAAAAAAAAAAGACTTGATGAGAGAGATCCTAACTCAGCCCGTAATCCAAATGGCCCCTTGAGGTGAGGAGGCGGAATCATGCGTCGGGTGCGAGCGATATCATCAACTGAACAATCTCCTTAGTGGGACAGACTCGTTCCATCATCCGTAATCACCGCCGTCGGCTCTAAATGACATCTAGTAATGAGGACTGTGACTGCTCCTCATCATCATCGCTTTTGGCTGAGATGCCACCGAGTGAACGGGGGCAGCAGTCGACCTAAAATGTCGAAATGTGAGCGAGTCATGTCGAAATGCTTGAAGTGAGCCAGGGAGCGGGTTTTCTCTGGTGGGTTTTGAAATCCGGTGCTTGGGATGAAGGTGAATCCTAAATGGCGTTCGCTTTCCAGTGTGGTTAGCGACGGCGTTCACACAACACACCGCTGAACTTTTTTTTTTTTTTTTTTTTTTTCTTAACTGACAAAAAGTCCTCAAAAAGTTTTTTTTTTTTTTTTTTTTTTTTACTGACAAAAAGTCGTCGTCTTTTTTTTTTTTTACTGACGAAAAGTCGTCTTCTTCTTTCTCACCGTTATCCCTACATTAAGGGGTCGGTTGCTTCATGCGCCTTCTCCTCCACTGCCTTCTATCAAAGGTAACATCCTCCACCAAACCTCTTCCCTCCATATCCTGCTTCAGTTTATCTCGCCATGTAATTCTCTGTCTCCCTCTCGATCTTCTTCCTCTCTAACAGGTTGTTCCCAAGACCTCTTCACTCCCTCCTCGTCATCCATATCCTCAACACTTGCTCATACCATCTCAATCGTCTTGTACTGGAAACTTTCATTTACTCTACCATATTTAAAATCCAAGTTATGAGGCATTCGTTGTTGTATGAATCATACTCTGGTAATAAGAGGATTAGTGAGTATGACTTATTGACCTTAATCTCTACTATATGTTTGGTAATAAATGGAAATTAATGTAGGTATTTAATACTTGCTTACTTGGATTTATTTTCGGAAATGGTTTGAAAATTTTCATGTAGAATGTATCATACGGTATTTATCGGTTTCGTTAAGTATTATAATCTTGCAGCTATTTATTTATTTATTTGGGTTACAATACGTAGGAATTTACGTAACTCAGTCTATCAGCGCGGCATTGTGATCGTGTACGTCATTATATATATATTTCTTTAGCTCATATTTCTCTTCCAGATTTTATTTCTCTTACCACCGATATTCATTTTTATTCATAAGAATTCCATATCCTTGTATGTTTGGGTCTATTGCAGGATTGAAATAGAAAGCTCGTAAAACATCGTGAAATTTGGAGCTGAAGTGGCTAAATGTTTGTAGTTGTGAAGCTAAGTGTGCAGAAGATTTACTAAATGTGAGTATGTAAGGAATAGCACCCCTAAATAAAATTAGTCTAAACTCTAAACTTCTAAAGTGTCCGTTCCGTAACGTCTGGTTACCCTCGTGCGCGTCAATCTTACTTGTTGAAAAGGTCGCCGTTCCCTATAAGACGTCGACAGGTGAATGATTCTTTCTGTCGATCATCATACTCTGTGGAATTCTTTCTCTGTCTGTGATGAATCCGCATTGTTCTTTATCCTGTCACCTTATTTTTCACTTTTTTTGTTTTTTGGAGCCTTTAACGAGATCAAAGTATGTGCGTTGTCAATTCCTCTGGCTTTCACAGCTCTAGAAGGGTATTAAATAGGTTAAACAATGACAGTATCTTTGGAACAAGTTTTAACATTTAGAATTTCATCTAGCGATATGCCAGAAGCTCATTGTAAATTCATGATTGCGTGCAAGATGATATATCAGCAACACCTCGCATAGAGGGTGTTTATTAATGTCTTATCTGTTGTTACTTCAGGTGCCTTTCAAACCAAACTTTAGGTAGGTAACTTTTATCTATAAAAAAAAAATAGATGCACTTCAAACTTACAGGAAAAGGAATATCGAAATATTACTTTAACTTTAATGACACTTTCCCCGAAATTGATAGGACGTTCCTGGACGGCTTTGGTGTTATCAAAACTTAATGAATATTCATCGCCTCAATCTTTTAATATCCAGTTTGAACACACAAACACACACAAACACACAATTCATCGTCGTTATTGCCTCCAACGTTTCTGTACCCAAAGTAGTCCGCTACTCCTGCCTTTCGTGTGCTTTGTCTTCCACAATTCTCTCATAACTAAGCAGGTCGTCGGGGTCTTTCAACTCTCTTGGCACTATTCTCCCATGGGTGTTCAGAGGACATGTCGAAACATCTACATCTCCTTTTCATCATTATCTCATCTACTATGTGAAACTTCCGTAATTTTCCATATGTAAGCATGTGAGTAAGAGGCTGCGTCTACAAACTTACTGATAGCTCTTGCGAGCGGAGATGTAGTGCCTGACACGAGGCGAACAAAACAGTGGTCACAGTACAATCAACTGTGTTTGGTGAAGGACGCAAAGATGTATATAAATCGATGTACAAGACACGAATGAAATTATGATACATATAGCTGGAATGCTGACATTGTTATGCATGTGGTAATAATGGTACATTTAACATAACATAGCACTGGTATCTTCTTAGGCACGAAGATATTCCACATAGAAAAATGAAAATGGTATGGAGGACGAAACTGTTGGGCATTTTCAAAGACATACCATTTTCATTTTCCTAAGTGGAATACAACTGAATTTAACATAACATTAATATGAATGATGATATATGTACAAGAGATGCGTGACGTCTGCTGTATTTCTTGTATACGCGTTTGGCCACGGCCAACTATAGGTGGCCGTGGTTTGGCGCGCAGAGACCCTTGTTGTGAAGAGATTAGCCGGCCCGTTGAGATGGATGGCGTGTGTGGCCAAGTCTTGGTGTGTGGGTCCGCATTGGGACTCTACGGTATAATTTCTCACTTTATACTGCCAGCTGTCCCAGTATTCTTAGAGCTTAGACTAAATCGTTGTGATAAACATTCATTTTCATACTTTAATTCATGTCCTCTTACAGATGGTACTAGACTTATGTAATATTACTTTTTATTGACTTTCAGAGTCTTTTGATTTCCCAATCTTAATTAGCCTACCTATTATTTTATATCTATTTGTAGACTTTTACTAAATTCTGTCTCGAAGAGTCCTATCTCTCCCAGCAATTCTTAAGGTATTTTGCTGATTAAAACTTCATCATCAGGATATTATAAGTCTGTCAGCTTTCTGTTGTTACTCCATCTCCGTCCAACTTTTTATTGAAGAACTATGAGAAGGCCACAACACCCAATATTAACTGGAAATTCGTTTAACAAGAACTTATTAATTCGGCCCTACATCCTACATGGATATTTCCGTTAGCTTTACATATTTAACAAGATTGCCTTACGGAACCAAGACCTTCAGTATTATTGGTCTGTGGGCACTTTTAAATGCCTACTCGTAATTTCCTTTTGAAGACTATTGAGGATAAGGAAACTGGAATTTTTTTTTTGTTTAAAATCGACAGATGTCAGGTCACTTTTATTAAAATCGACAGATGTCAGGTCACTTTTCTTTGATACGTTTGCTATGACATCCAATTCCCAGTCATCAGGCTGTCTCCTCATTTTATACAGCTATTATTGATTCCACCTAATAAGCTGTGAAATAATTTTTAAGTCCATTCAGGTCTTCCTCAAACTCGGTATATCAGTCAGGTTACCCGTCTCTTATCTCTATTCATGACTTCACATAAATGCTTCACCTAAATATCTTTCTTCTTCTGGCGTTATTATTAACTCATCCCTCCTTTTGACAGGTATTCTTATTCTTCTCATCCTTGGATATTCCATTAATTATTGTGTTGGATAGCGTAACATAAATACGACTTTCTGAATTCGTGGTTTCGTGAACATCGTCTAGAATTGAGTGCTTATCATGTTCTAGTTGTGATTTTATTATCCTCCCTGAAATTTTTTTATATGTCCCTTTGTGTTTGTTTGTTTGTATGGTGTTTTTACGTTGCGTGGAACCAGTGGTTATTCAGCAACGGGACCAACGGCTTTACGTGACTTCCGAACCACGTCGAGAGTCAACTTCTATCGCCAGAAATAAACATCTCTCACTCCTCAATGGAATGGATGTCCCTTTTTCCCTTTTTGTTTCTGTGTCCTTTGCTGTGTTCAAGGTCTTATCCGGTATTGCTTCGACAACTTCGACACATATATGAAGCACTCGAGGTGGGAGGGAGGTAAAGTTTCTTAAATTCTTATGTAAAGTTAAATGAACTTAGATCGACTTGCATTCCTAACGTACTGTCAAAGGGCATCAGTTTATAGTTTGTGGCTGCATGATTGCCGGTTGATCCCAGTCTTAGCATGGCTGATCAGTTTCCAGCCAATGAGCGATTAAGGACACATAGGAAAGGGTATGAAATGTTTTTGATAATTTTATGAGTACCTTTTAAAGTAATTTTGAGACAATGAACCATAAGCATACCGTACATTTCTGTTAAAGAAGATGACAGATACTTCATTATGTCTATAAGCTGAAGGCAGAAACAAATTTGAATGTTGTGAGTATATCTGTTGACAAGAAACACAAGCATCCCTGTGCAAAGTATATACATATAGTAACAAAGGTATATTATAAAATAGAAACGAAGTTTGTTCATAGATCGCCTCAAGTAAAGTTCAGAAAAGACTGTTCTTTGACGTATGGTTAAGCTTCCTTCCTGATTTCATAAGAATCCGTTCGTAAGTCTCCATATAATCTTGAGATAAAATCAACAAAGTTGTAAAAAAAAAAAATCATTCCTCCGCCCGGGCAGTGAAGCTTCAAACAAATACCCTAAAAATCCTTTGTAGTCTGGAAGCTGGAATACAAGGCAAGCAGTCGCAAAGAGGTAGGGTTGATTCATGGCCTCTTCTACAAATAGATACAAGCTCACCGACCAAATAAAGGAAAAATAACTCTAGAAAAAGCTGAACGACTACATATTCGTGATGCACTGTATGGAGGCGCGTTTTATAAATTCACGACCTTGGTGTTTATTTTATTAAGGAACAAAATTTTTGGAAGGGTATAACACAACTTCCTGCTATAAAGTTCACAATATATATATATATATATATATTATATATAATATATATATATATATATATGTGTGGTGTGTATATATATATAGATATATATATATATATATCTATATATATATATATATATATATATATATATATATATATATATATATATATATATATATATATATATGGTGTGTGTATGTAGATATATATGATATATATATAGGAATTATGATATATATATATCTATATATATATCTTATTCTTAGATATACTATATATCATATATAGGATATATATATATATATATACCTATATATATAGATAATATATAATATATATATATATATATATATGGTTTTGTTGTGTGTGTATATATATATGTATATATATATATAGATATATATATATCTATATATCCTATATATCTATCTATCTATATATATATATATATATATATTTACTATATATATTATAGATAGTATTATAGATATATATATATATATATTATATATATATATATATATATATATATATATAATATATAAATATTTTTTTGTGGTGTGTATATATAGATGTATATATATATCTATATCTATATATCTATCTATCTATCTTATCTAGATATATATATATATATATTATATATATATATATGATATATATATATATATATGTATATATACACACACACACTCAATTTGTCAAACAACAAGACTACAGTTCCGTGTTTATAACAAAAGGTTTTAGCGACAACATACATTAATGGCTCCACTTACCAATTCACCAGAGTGCTTTGGAGAAACGTCACATATTCATGAAATGTTCCTTCCCAGGAACGTCGTAAGTGCCTTGGAATGACAATGAGCAACTCCTAGATTTGCCCGTAAATCCATCAAGCGTCCTTTGAAGGAAACCACAGATCCGTTAATCGTTCATGTTAAACCCTGTAAAGAGATATATCAGTCTTACGGGCTGCTGTACTTAGATGCAAGAGCCCTACTGGCAATATGGCCAGGTTATTGTAGCACAATAACAACAGCAACAACAACAACAACACTGGCAGGACGTCCTCATTCACCGAGCTTTTACATCTCAAATGCAATTATTGAGCTGCATTACTCGTACAAAGGCGCCAATGAAGTCATCCGTGGACACACTAGAAACCTTCTTATAGGCACAGTCAAATGATCGTCTTCATTGTGGACAACATTGTAACACGCATTTGGAAATGTCGCTAGGAAGCTTGTTATTGTGGTTATTGAAGGTCTGAATTGTTTTTGTCAATAGAATTTGACTTGCATTTGTAAATGTCTAGTATAATCCCCCCAAAATAAATGTTGAGAGAAAAATGCTTCGATTGAATAAGTTATAGTAAAGGAAAGATTTTATATCATCTCCCTCCCCCCTAAAAATAAAAGAAATGAAAAAAAAACTCACATTTTAAATTCATGTTTGCTGGAATGGTTCGTTATTACGTCAGCCCTTCAGAAATGCTATATGAGATAGGCAGAGCATAAAGTGGACTTTCCCCTTTTGCTCGAAGTCCATCCACTTACTCGCTCAAGAAGCCGGCGAGGGAAAGACAAAGAGAGGAATTTCAATTATATTGCTCTCCCGGGAAAAAGGGGAAAAAAAAGAAAAAGAGCGGAGAAATCAGACACAAAAGGAGAAGAACCCTTTGAAATGGACCGAGGCCGTGGGATGGCAACAAATCCACCACGATCCCCTCATCTCCCATCCTATTCCCGTCCCATCCCATCCCATTTGCTTCCCAATTCCTTCCTTAACCCCCTACCCCCACCCCCCCCCACACCCCCCCCCCCCCCCCCCCGCTCCTCCCAACTCCTTTCCCTCAGCCTCGAAGGCATTTGCTTCTTAAGCTTCGCTCGGAGATTCTGGGCTTATTTCAGACTGTCGTTCCGAGACGTCTTTCCGTCATATTCTCTCTCTCTCTCTCTCTCTCTCTCTATCAATCAGCATTGTGTTAGACGGATTGTCTTATCTCATCTCACTTAGGAAGCTTTCGTGAGTCCGGCGCGTAATGTCAGGGTGGAGCTCTATGAGTATTCGTCTCTTCTACAAATGGGATTTGTCAACTGGATAAGAAATGAAAGATTAATTAGACAAATGATCCACGTGAATTAGACTTGAGAAATTGTACGAGACATAAGGGTTGTGATTTAATCAAAGGAAAAGCGGTAAGCCTTAGAGTTCATCTCTGCTCTGGGAAATTCGTTGCTTCAGCTCATAGAGTCTAATGCTGAAATGCTGCCTCGTCTCAGGTAAAGACATTAATCGCAGAGATGCTAGTTTTATTGTAGTTTGCAGGTAGACGACGGCATCAAGGCTGCTTTGAATAGCAAATCATTTAGGTGAAGATGAAATCTGGAGCAAGAAAATATTTGAAAATAACAAGACATTAGAAACAGGCATTTTAAGTGTATGAGTCAATTCAAAGAGTACTAGAATAAACAGCATTGTAAGGCAAGGGAGGAGAATATATAGAGGAGTTAGGCAAGAGAGCAATATGCCAAGATGAAACATTGGATTACTCCCTCAGTCTCTAGGGGAGATGTTTAAGCAATTCAGTTGTTGAGACGTCGGGGAGAGTGGAAGGACATTAGTTAAGATCAAACGGTGTGATAAATCTGAATCAAATGTGCTCTTCCTCCTACAAATCTTCATCGGTCTCCAATCGTCCGTCTCATGGTTCTGCTTCAACATGGTGCGGCCCTTCACTTCAACCTTCGGTGCCAAAAGCAACCCCGGCTAAGGCTGTCACTGACAACCATGCAAGAGGCTGTGCAGAGGCCGTGTCCAAGCCATCTCCATTTCCCTGTCATCTCTTCTGCTGGTGGAACTTTCATAGTTTCCCTCTTTTCTCGCTGTGTCCTTCCCTCTGGCTCCTGAATTTCATCTTTTTGGGGTATTATTTTCAAACCGGCGGAACCTTTTACAGATTCATTACTTTACCGTGATTCGTGTGCGTATAGCAAAACAGATGGTACGTGAATCGTGATAATCTTAATTTTATTTGAATTTTCTGACTATTTGAGTCCCAAACGTTATCCAGCCTACCCCTTGTCCGATTTGCCTTTTATAGTCTTTCACTACACTAAATTCATAAAGACCTTGTACTGGATATTATTGTTCCCAGGCATTTAAATTATTCTACCTCATTAACCCTTTTTCCATTTAATTTTATTTCAGCCCTTTCTGCAAGCTTTCTCCTCATTATTTCTTTGATTTTATATTTATTTCTAAAGACCCGTCTCTAGATTTATGAGGCATTCTATTATTCTATTAAGCAAAGTTTGTAAAAGTAAACGGTCATCTACGACCACGTTTCTTCTATTAAAAGATTTAAGAAAGGGACACAAACAAAGAAAATTCCATTGTAGCACCCCACTATTTACGGCATATTCACTAGACAAGATCCCTTTTACGTTAACTTTGCATCTACTTCGTTCATCAATACTTCAGTTAGGAATGCCTTAGTGATACCTTAGCAGCCCAAGTCGTGGACGAAGCCAAATGTCTTCTCGTTATAAAAAAAAATGCCACCAGAAAGGTATTGTTGGATTTCATACACTGCTGTTCTATATTCTTAACGTAAATATTTGATCTGTGTAACTCTTGCCTCTTCCATTGCCAGGTTGTTCATCTCTTAAGATTTTTATCAGCTTTTTCTTCTGCATATTGAGATTAAGCTTGCTGAATATTTTATTTACATCTAACGCTAGTGCAGGATATCCACGCTTAGGTTATGTCACCTTTCTTTGATGTATTTGCTATGAATTCTGATTTCATAATTCTAATTCTAATTAGTTTGCGAGGTGTCGTTTCGTGTCGGAGAAAATCATCGATGCAGTAATTTCATCACAATTTAATGTTTGTCATCCCTTAAGTTTCTTTATTATTGATTGTGTCAAAAACTGCCATTACATTCATAATTATACTCAAGTCTTCTTCATCTTCTGGTATATCATTCAAATGGCCTCTTTATATCTTATTAATGCATCACAAAAATGTTGTTGATTTTTTTTATAGATCCATCACTCTTTTAGGCAAGAACCTTCATCTTTTTTCTTGAATTCATTCATATATTTTTGATCAACAAATGTGTGGGCTTCCCTAACACCAATGGCATTCCCTGGATACATGGCGCTGTCTCATCGAAAACCTGTTTGTCCTGGTATTCATTCTCATCTCTTCGTTAGTATGCAGAATTTTTATGTTTCCAGATTTATCAGTTTTTACGTGGTTTTACCGTAACTTTTTTGTGTGGATTTGATACCATTTTCATGAATATGTTGATATTTGCTAGTTGTATATGTGTACAGTTTGTCATTCGTAACCCATGCGTGTTTTGAGGACATTATTAGGAGAGTAGGTTTATAATTAGGTAAAAGGCATTTAAGGAAAGTTAATGAGATGGTAGTCAAGTGAATAGATTTTTGTAGTTTACGACATAAATGTGAACAATTGTGTTATCTACTAACATGTAAATGAATAATGTTATACGTTTATGATTATATATATATACATATACACATATATATATATAGATATAATATATATATATAATATTATATATATCTATATCTATTATATATATATATATATATCTTATATATATATATATATATATATATAACCTGTCTATAATACTGGTGTAAAAAATTTTATGTTTCACAATATATAAGGGCGTCTTCATAATTTGCGTCAAGATTTGTCTTGCAAGAATTCGGATCCAAATATTTACGACTTGGAAAAGTCAGTGGTTGGGACGAATCTCAAATCGTATAGACTCGGGACCGCAGTATCTCTCGGAATTAACATTTTCCCTTTGGGAAGGAGCGGCAGATAAAACTCTTTACCTCTTTTCTTCCTCCTCCTCCTCCTCCTCCTCCTCCTCGTCTTCCTTATAATTATGTTTGTTTTTTCTTTCGTTGGGGCACTAACTTTGCCCTTTATCTCGTCTTCATCGTTGTTTTCAACATATTCATTCTTCACTGAACTTATTGCTGTTTTCAAACTCGAAATATACTTTAGTGAGTTCCGAATCCCACGAACCCAATTCCTTCTAATGGAATAGAAGAAGTCCACCCCGGGAAAGGAAATGGATGGAGAAGTAAAGATTGAATGGCATAAATTTTAATGAAAAGAAAATAAGATATAGGGAGATTTCTGAGACCCGAACCGGCGAAGAAGGATAATATCTCAACCAATTCCGCCAAATGCGAAGGAAAGATCATTCCAAGGCGTATTGGCAGACAGAAGGGAATTTCCAGAGGACTAAATTGTGTCTGTCAGGTCTCACAAAGGAATGCTGATGATTGTTAGAATTAAGAACATTAATGATACACTTGCTATGAAAAGGTTTTTATACTCGTGCTAATCCTTTAAACGCAATGTGAATATTTTTCTGAAATCCGGATAGGAAAATTTTACCACTGACTGAAAATAATTTTAAAAATTAGTTAAATTTCATATGATTTTAAGAAATTGAAAGATGTTCATCGAGAAGAGAGAGAAAAGTTCTTTCTCGCAAGAAGTCGATTTCAGAAACAAGGTTATATTAAGAGATTATTTTTTTTTAATAATGAAAGACTAGGAAAGCCAAAGTCCTCTATAAGAGATACGAGTTAAGTACCAAGAAGCGTTGTAGGCATAAACTAGGTCTAAGTCTCAGGATTAGAAATGCAACCTTGAGGTATATATACCTTTAGTTATTTTCTTATATTTGTTAGGGACGATCTAACCAATAGCTCCTCTTGGGCAAAAACTAAAGTTTATCATTAAAAGGGTCTTAATTAACTAAATGAAGACTTTGTAGCCTATCTGTGTCAAGTTTCATTTCGGTTTTCTTATATGTAAAATACAATAATGAACTAGTATGAAGTTCAGTGAAATCTGACCCAGAGCACAAAGCGTGATGGAAGGAATTATGGGTGGCCAGAAAATCGTGCCTTTAGCAATATGAAAGCTAGTTTGTAAACTTGGGAAGTTGCTTAGCAAAAATAAAAAATAAAAATTGGCGACACTTTCAAATGGGTGAAAATCTAGACAAAAAGGAACCATAGAGTTTTCTGTCTGGTGGTGGTCTCAGCCACGGGCCTTAAATTTCTTAGCCACGCCCCATTGAACTCAGCCACGGCCCGGTTGTGGCCTATATTGTCGGTACCTATAGCGCTGCCAGAAGCGTGATTATGGCCGACTTTAACTTTTAAATACAATAAAAACTACAAAGGCTAGAGGGCTGAAATCTAGTATGTTTGATGACTGGAGGGTGGACGATTAACATGTGAATTTGCAGCTCTCTAGCCTCAGTAGTTTATAAGATCTGAGGGTGGACGGACAAACAAACAGAAAACTAAAATGGAGTCGCAGAAATAACGAAGCAGTTGGCGTGGATTAGTTAATGAGCAAATACACCTCCCTCCTTTTATGGGTTAATTAGTTAGAGATTTTTAATCACATAAGTTCTTCAAGGTTACTTTCCATAATTAAATATGGTGAAAATGAAAATAGACGAAAAATCTCAAATATTAGAGAAGAGTAAATATTTATGTAAAAAGAAAGGAGTCAAAATCATACGGGATAATAAGAACTATGGTTTCTTCAAAGTACTTTTCAGTGTGTAAGTAGAACTGCCGTTAACATTTGCTGTTGCACCAAATATTTTGGTAAAGGAATGTTTTAAACTGTTGGTTCGTTACTATATTTTTCAGTTACGGCCAGAAAAGTATTATCACGATGTCCGAACTTTTTCTTGGGAATCAAAGAGGAGAAGAGAGAGAGAGAGAGAGAGAGAGAGAGAGAGAGAGAGAGAGAGAGAGAGAGAGAGAGAGAGAGAGAGAGAGAGAGAGAGAGAGAGAGAGAGATCAAACACTTTCATTTATTTCTCTCACTCCGCCTTTGCTTCCCAAAGTTCAAAGGATTTCGGTCTTGCGATAGAGAGTGCGCATTCTTGGTGGATCCAAGAAAGCAAAATACAAATAAAACTTCTCTTTCCTTTGGTCTTCTTGTCTGCTGCTGCTGCTGCTGCAGCTGGTTTAAACAAGGGAGGAAGAAAACATCAAAGGCAAAAAGTTCCTGCTCCGGATTTGTTCTTTTTATTGCTTTCATGCGTCGCTTTCTAGTTATTTTAAGAATTTTCTTGGCTCTAACTTTACGTCCTCTTTTATTTTGTTGGTTGTATGCAGAGGATGCACAAAGACATAAATATGACATTGGTAATGAAATCAAATTTTATGTATACTTACCAAGTAAATACATTGATAATTTCATTGCTATTAGTTCCTAGTAATCGCGGCAGCTTGTTTCAAATTCTCGGTAGCCTTCTTTAGTTTTGGTGTAAGTAACTAGGCCCGCCCACTTTCGGGAATGATTAGGTACAACTCGGCTAAAGACTGAAGAGCTCAATTCGTTCATGCTTTACGTCCATGAGAAGGGAGGTGGGAGGTCTCTGATCATGCAATTAGTAAGTATGTATAAAATTGTATTTTATTATAAAAATTTCAAGTAATGACATTGCTGATTCCCACGTTGATAAGGAGTGGGAAACGTAGATTAAAACTATTCAAAAACACTCAGTAATGGAGAAGCATTTTAAAATAGAATGTTAGCCAGCATTAGTGAAATGCTTGTTGTAATCATACCTTGTGAGAGAGCTACAGCAGGAGGATACTGCTTCGGTGCTCATCTCGCCTTGCAGAGGCGTAGCTGTAAACCTGACAGCATTCTCTACTTCAGTGGAGGCTTTGCGACCAAGGAGTACTCCGATGGTTGCCAAAGCATCGTAGCAACAAAGAAATACCCTTGACCTGGGCGCAGTACAACAAACTAACCAGAGAAATATGTTAACTTCCCATAAAAACCATCACCCAACCATGTAAAGAAACAACGATTGGTAGGTACGCTGGGTACACCGTAGCCCCAGGCTTCCCAAAACTCGATTACCTGGAACAAGGCGAAGAGTTAGTGAAATAGAAGGTACACTCCTATCATTCCTCACCCAGTACCATGCCAGCCATGGAAAAAAGGCCCTAACGTACTGCTGTTTTCATATAACGTTTCAACATCCCGTAAAAAAAATGTGACGCAAACACGGATCTACAATTCCAATAAGTAGATTAGAGAATCGTGGAGAGCGACAAATTGTGTTTAAACTGGTCTGTAATGTAACTGAGGGTGTATCCATAACCTTTATCTAGACCAGATTTAATAACGGGAACTATGAAAGAAAACACTGCTACCTTTCCTGATACTTGAGGTCTGCTTTTACCATCTGATTGAAGCCTCCGTTTGTATTTCAGTAAATACTCAGAGATACAATTGACGCGACTCGCTACATCGGCACCAGACACACTTGATACATCTTGCAAGTGACTAGTGTCTGTGAAAACATCATCTTATAAGTACAAAGTGGCTTTCAAAAACTCTTCACCTCTTGGGCTCTCGCTTATTCTGTATTTCTGGTAAATTTGTCTATGAGATTTCTGATTAATGATGATGCATAAATGGTCTTGCTTGAGGACTGTGGTATCGTGCTCGTTTCCTTGCAGCAGATTCCTAAGATTTTGCTCTTCAGTCGATTGAGATTTGCTTGCTTTACCTTCATATTCTATTTTTTCCTTATCATTTTGAATCTTTAGAGGGGACTTCTTATGACAGTATTGTTTATAGAAGGCATTACTTCATTGGTAGTAAAGCACTGCAGCCTCACTTAATGTGCTTAGACGGTTAGTAACAATGTCATTGCGTATTTTTGCAGCTGCCCTGACTTTTCTTCTGCTATGTTCAGTACTTAACACGCTACCATCACTTTTATTACACACATGATACATGGCTTTTCATCTGCTGTGGAGTCTGATGCACCATCCAGTAACACTCTAGACAATTTTAGGTCATCCATATCTTCATTTCATTTCAGCTACCTAGGAAAGTAAAAACAATACATTAATTGGACATAAAAAAAGTTTAGAATAATACCTTAAAATTATACCTTTTTTTAAGTATTTGCAAACAATTTCATCATTTTACCTCTCCTTTTAACTTTGTAAAGTTCTAATTTTTTGAAATAGTTGAAGTTTCATCCAAATCGGGCCAGTATTAAGAGAGATATGACAGGTTTCACAATCTAGCGGCCGCCATCATAGAATACGTCATAACCGGAAAACCTATCTGATGGCAGATGTCCACCCACGTCAAAAAGACTTACTAACACACCTACTAAACATTTCTGTATGTAAAAATTCTCCATACTTAAATTTTCCGACATTACCATACCCAGTACCTGGACTATAATGCAGGGAGAGGCAGATAGAGCCCAGCCAGGGGGGGGGGGGGGGGGGGGCGTATGCGTATTTCGTACCTTGCTTATTGAATAGCTAAGGCATATAGACAGACACATCTACGGGTAGTTTCCACCGAATTCCCCCCCTTCCCTCCCCCCTTACCCTTCCCCTTCCCCCACTTTAAACATCATAGCAATATGACCAATCCATTCGGTCGAGTGCCTTCATCTGCGCTGCTCTTCAAATCGTGTCGGAGATGCTCGAGGACTAAGTAAATTGAGGCTTTGCGAGTGGCACTCTAGCGAGCATGCCATGTTCCAATATCCTGAGATGCTGATCATATCTGAGAGAGGAGTGGAGGAAGAGGACGAGAGAGAGAGAAAGAGAGGAGAGATAGAGAGAGAGAGAGAGAGAGAGAGAGAGAGAGAGAGAGAGAGAGAGAGAGAAAGGACTTGTAATGTAATATTCCCATTCTCTCTGACTGCCTGTCTTG
>NC_087210.1:25309640-25313365 GCF_015104395.2 Macrobrachium nipponense
TTTTCAAATTTCTCATACCTGGAATTATCAGTTTTGGCAGTGAAGTTCTGTGTTTTCATTAAAAAAAATAACTTCATTTCCTATCTGTGTTTTTCCGTACTCTTCCAAAATTATCGTAGTTTCTTTGACCTCTCCTTCAAGAATGCTGTTTTATCTAGCGTGTTTAAAACGCCCGTTTCTTTCTGTCGTCGTTACAATGTCACGCTTTCAGTGACTTCTTTAGAATGTTTATTTTCTTACTTCTTGAACAATACCCAATTTTCTTTTACCTCTATTTCAGAAATATCCTAACATTTATAGCAAGACCTCAGAAGTGCCATATTAACTCCAAACTTGTCCCCACTAAAAGCGCTTTTTACTCAGACGTGAAAAACAAAGTCCCTGAATTCGTCAGTATATTTAAGAAGTCAGTGCTAGTGTTCAGGTCTTTGTCTTTCGTGTTAGTTATGAATTTTCCTATTTTGTCCTTTCATCTTGGTCGTCCTCTTTTTTTCATCTTTAGCCATGGCTGGCCATTTCCTTTGTCGTGTGGTTTAGCAAATCTACTTTTTCTATCACACAATTTTTATTGACTGTAGATTTGTATTCCTTCCTTTAAATGACAAGGTTTTATTCCTTTCTGAGCCATAGATTACGTCCATATTAAATGCAACACCCTTTTCTTTCTCTCTTTTCGAAAAAATATGCTCTTTCTTTTAAATTAGCTCTTTTTTTTTTTCCTTCAAAGAAATGTATATTGGTCTTACTACTTTTTTAATTCCTTTATCAGTATTCATTCTTTCACCAGATTTCTTTTATCTGTGTATGAGAACATATTTTCTTTTTTCCCCTCTCCCGACAAAATACTCGGGATTTTCTGAATTTTCTCTTTAAAAAAATCTGTTGCATCTTATAGATAATTTCCTTCCCAAACCTTTTCTTTAAAGCAAACTCACGTTAACGCCTTCTTTTCAGATGTTTACAATCATCGCAGTGATTGCCGGTGACAAAGTTGTTTTTCTGTACCTGGAACTGCCGTAAATATTCTCTCTCTCTTCTCTCTCTCTCTCTCTCTCTCTCTCTCTCCCTCCTTCCTTCGCCATAGTTTTATTATGTCTATTCGAGTTTTTATCTGTACGCTAACTTTTTCAATTGTCCTTTCTTTGAAATATTGCACTAATTGACTATTTCTTATACAATTTCTAATGCCTTAAATAAATCCATACTCGTGATCACTTGTAGAATAATGAGTAATTTTTAGTTTTTTGCCACAAAAAAAAAAAAAAAAAAAAACTGTCCGTCCGCTTTTTTCTGTCTGCCCTCAGATCTTAAAAACTCTGAGGCTAGAGTACTGCACATTGATATGTTGATCATCCATCCTCCAATCATCAAACATACCAAACTGTAGCCCTCTAGCCTCAGTATTTTTTATTTTATTTAAAGTTAAAGTTGGTCATAATCATACTTTGGCACCGCTATAGGTTGGTGACAACACAGGCCACCATCGGACCCTGGCTGATATTGATGGGCCACGGTTAAGAGTTTCATGGGACATGGCTGACTTTCATACAGCATTATATGCTGTATATAAAACTCGATTGCGCCGTAGAAACTTCGTCGCATTTTTTACTTATTATTTTGTGTCGTCATTCAGCTGCGAAAAAAAATATTTTTTTTCTGCAAATTATTTTGGTTGTTGATTCTTGGTTTTTTTATCCTTTCATTCGAAAAATGATGCATTAGCCTGTTCCTCTTATTGATAATCATTATTTCTTCCCTCTGCCTTGGAAAGTCCCTCTCCCAGTTATCCCATCGAATCTGTACTTTATATTCTTCTATCTCTTTGGTATCATCTTGAATTGAATTTTGCTTTGAAGAAGTGCCTTTTAATAGGACGAGTCATATACTGCCATCCTCCAAGTATGGTTTTACAATTTTTCTTTAAAATACTTCCTTAGCTATTGTAGCTCAGAAAGGTTTTTTTTTACATTTTTAGAAACGCGGTTTGTCATGCATTTCTCAAATAGGAATCTATGAAATTCATTTTCGTAAGCATTTCTTAAAGTAATTCCATTTTATTATTTCATCAAGCATACTTTCCATTTGCAGTTCGAATAAATCTTGATTTGTGTATCATATTTTATAATGATAGTTAGTATTTATCTTTTCATCTTTAAAAACAGTTTATTTTGACTTGTTCAAAGAGTCTGCTTTTTCGTGGCGTTGATAACTACGACGCCACATTTTACCAGGGACCAACTAATTTTCCATCCCTCCATGTTAAATTGGAGAAGTTAAATGCAGAATTTTTTTTCCAGAATAACCGAGTCCTATCCGTCCACACGATAATCCATTTGCTGGTTCTGCTTTTACACTAAGTGATCCTCCTCATCCGGATTGCTATTGTTTTTTTTTTTTTTTTTTTAAGAGGGGTTTACTCTTTAATTTATTAAGTAAAATCCATCTCCATGATGTTCTCGACGAAAGCCGTATGTAATAATCCTTCTAATTATTTATTTCCTTCTGCAAAATCCTTATCTTCATATCGGTAATGTTAAACAAAAATTTTCTTCTACTTTTTTTGTGACGTACCTCCTCCTTATTCCTTTTCTTTAGAAAACGGTTACTTTTCCGTTTATTTAATCATGGAAATATTTTATTCATCATATCGTTCATAAATTTCTCTTACATCAAGCTGTACATCAAATTATTTTACTAATCTTGCAATTCCTTTGATTTTTTCATTTGACCTTTTTAAGTGACTCTTTCATTTTAATTATTGTTTTTAGTGGCCCTCAAATAATTAGTGATTTGTATTGTAAATAGTACTGAGAAACTAATTCAAACTTGAATGATTACAATTGATGTGATACAAAGGGTAACTCTAGCAAATAATTTGTGCTGCTCTTTGAAAGAAGACGCGAAGATATTTGACATTTCTGAGGAATGGCACAAACGCCTCTTGCGATAAAAGTCATTTCTATCCCAGAATGACCCTGGCTCCCCTTTTAACTGCCAGGTTGACCAATGAAAAATGAAATTAATATAATCTGAAAGCGCCGACATAAACTCAGCCTCAAATTTCATAACGCTTTGTAACCATTCAAGGTAAAATAGTAAAAAAATAAAGACCCAAATAATAGTCGTAAACACACAGAGACAAACGCAAGGGATCGTAACAATAAAAAAAGAAAAAAAAAAGGAATGAAAAGCTTTTCAAATGAAATTTTCGAAAAA
Source organism: Macrobrachium nipponense (assembly GCF_015104395.2). Taxonomy (NCBI): domain Eukaryota; kingdom Metazoa; phylum Arthropoda; class Malacostraca; order Decapoda; family Palaemonidae; genus Macrobrachium; species Macrobrachium nipponense. Next base: position 25,312,857 of record NC_087210.1, read on the forward strand.
CAGGGAAAAGTGAGGAGGGGAGAAAATGGCCCAGGATAAGACCGTTTTGGGAAACGGAAACATCATTGCAAGGAAAAGAATCTCTCCAATTTCGGGGTAAGCTGGACCATCCTCTCCTTGCCACCCCCTAACCCCTTCTCAGTCTCCCTCCTTCCCACTTTTCAGGGCAATATTACCTTTCATATGTTGCGAGTGGTTTGATTACACAGTACAGGTACTTTGACAAATGAACGCGCACTTACAAAAAAAAAAGGGATGGGGGGTTGGTTTCGCGCAGGACACACAATTTTCTGTGTGTGTGTGTGTGTATGTGTGTGTGTGTGTGTGTGTGTGTGTGTGTGTGTGTGTGTGGGTGTGTATGTATATGTATATATATAAACACGAAACAATCGAAGACTGAATCAGGGCAGGGTGTTTTTGTGACAGCTAATCTATTAAGTCTGCCTCAGTGAACAGGTAATTTAATATTCAACTAATCAAAACAATATATACATATATGCATGCATATG
>NC_087210.1:25313865-25353592 GCF_015104395.2 Macrobrachium nipponense
TTTCACATCGCTAATTAATGTCTTAATTAGAAAATAACGAGATTTGGTGAAAGAGTGAGGAGAAAATCACTGCAGGAACATGAAAGGAATCAACTAATGAGCAATAAAGCGGAACAAGAACGAAAAAACGAAAAGAATCCCCCGAATTAAGCGGCGAAAAAAAAGACGTTAAAATGGAATCTCTCTTGATTTTGTAATCCGAAGGAGAAAAGGGCTATCCAGTTCCACTGCCTCATACTGCCTACAAAGTCCGTAAGAAATCAGAAAAAAAAAAAATTAATTTAAAACTCTTAATGCAGAGAGGTAAAATAAACGTAATGAGGATCCTTGGTTCAATTAAGCTTTTACCGACTACTAATTAATATATATATATATATATATATATATATATATATATATATATATATATGATATATGTATGTATGTATATGTATATATATAAATTCGCGTGAGCAAGGCATTAATGATGGTAGCCCCTTTACAACAGCAACATAATTTTGCTTTATATTTATTAAAGTCCATTAGGAACATAAAAAGGATTATTATATAAAAAAAATTGATTCCGATGGTAGTAAATGTTATAGTACTTCTATACCGCAATCAATGTGTCATCAATGTGTCACCGAAAGAAAGCTTTTACTGGATCAACTTTCTTGAAATATGAAAGAATTGACTCATGAAAAGAGAAAAGGTTAAAAAAAAAAAGGCAGAGTTAGCCGGGAACGAAGTTTAGTTATTATTATTATTTATTATTATTATTATTATTATTATTATTATTATTATTATTATTATTATTATTATATGCAACAAGCACACAGGGGCCACTGACTTGCAATTCAAGCTTCCGAAAAATGTTGGTTTCAACCTCTAACCGAAGACCCGGCATTGCAGCAGGTTTTTCATCGCCCTGGGGGAGACGCGAACCCGCAACATCTGAGAGGCATGCTACGACACTAACAACTATAACCAGCGGACCAGCTATGAACGCAGCAAGCAATAAAATGGACCATGGAAAACAACAAAACGAACAAGTACAGCATGAGATGGTGTATCTGCAAATCCCTTCCCGAGAGAGTTCAAGTCTGAAGACGCTATCTGAAATTCATTCAGCATAGTCACGAAAAGCCAAGCGTCATTTCACTATTCATTCGAGCCTTTTCATTTCTCATCACTCCCTTGAAATCAACATTTCATCATATCTTATATCCTGACACCCTCTCTTGTTTTTTACACACTCCTGTCGTTTGTCTCTCACGAACAATAAAGTGGAGCAATTTTCCCCTTTCTCTCTCTCTCTCTCTCATCTCTCTCTCTCTCTCTCTCTCTCTCATTTGTCAATTTCCTCCTAATTGAATTGTGTTTTACTCTCTCTCTCTCGTCTCTCGTCTCTCTCGCTTCCCTCTCTCTCTCTCTCAACCCTTGCCCCCTTCTCTCTCTTTCTTCCCCTTATGAACTAATTTTCATTACCTTAAGTTCAATTTCTCTTTCTCTGTCCCCCTTACATTATCTTATTCTTCCTGCTTTTTCGTTCGCGAATTTTGTCTCGAGTGAGTAGTCATCCAAGGGAATTAATAATCATTACTGTCGCTGTTTCTTTGTGATGTTTTTCTTTTTCTCTCTTCCATTTCCGGAGACTAGCAAAAGAGAAGAAAGTAGTCTATGGTATGCTAATATTAAACTTTCTCTAATTTAACAAAAATCGAAATTTGGAAAACATACGATGACTTCTTAATATAAAATCAGGAATAAAACTGCAACCTTAATCGGTCATTGTAAATTGACAACAGATTATATATCTGAATTAGTAGGAATGTAGGAAAATGACTCAAACCTCCATATGTGGATAAATTCCACTGAAAGATGGAGAGAATTTTCTTGAGAAGTACGTAAAAAAAAAAAATTTTAATTTGAGAAAGTCTTCTCCACACTTACAATGGTTTTAATTCTTGTATTCATGTGCTTTGGATGTTGTTCCCCAGTATACGCCCTCGAAAGCTGACTTACTACTTGAATTGCTACGAGAAATGCATTAAATTTTCATTGTCTACGCTTACTAAACATCAGAATAATTTATTCTTTACATTCATATCTTCACGTATTTTACCATCCAATAGGTAATTCTTGATAAGCAGTTCACTGTAACAGTGCTGCCTCTGCTTCTTGTAAGGTTCAGTAACACAAGGTTTTCTGGAAGTTTAATTCCGTTGAAACCAAAACTCGAAGTTGAAGCACGGCGCCTAAAAAGTTTCAAAATGAGTGTAAATTTGTTTTTCAGGAGCAGGCTGACTTGAGTCTTAAGCCATAGTTTACCAGTTATTTCTTTACCTTATTTCACTGGAGTTACTTAATTCTTTACACGTAAATCCCCTTTTAGGTACTGGGCTACCTTCTCTAAGGTCTTGGGCTCTAAGTATTCTTTTAATCCAAATTGGATTGCAACTTGGCAGGACACACCCCTCGGTCTGATAGAGCTTCGCAGATGCTCCTTAACAACGGATATCCTAATGAGCTCATCAACCGAGAAGTGCGCACCGCCCTCCAAACATGGTGCTCAAATGAGGAAGAAAACCACGAAGCCGCCCAACGAGAACATAAAAGATATATTATACGGCCCTTCATGCTTTCTTAGTACCGCGAGAGGAACTCAATGAGGAATATCATCGGAGGAACATCTCTACACGTGAAGAAGGCAAGATGGTTGACTTTATGATATATTACAAAAACAGGAGAAAAAGAGATTTTATTCTCGAAGATTAACCTCTTACCGCCCAGCAGACCCACTCAAGCAGACGAACGTACTATACCAATACATATGCTCCCGCCCGAGGATGTCCTGGGAAGTACATTGGAATTACTACAATGCGAACGAGAATCTCCTGTCACCCCCCAAGAAGGGCCCATCAAGAATACCGTCTCAGCGCCCTCTTGAGACAATCTTCCACGACGGCATTACCCGAGGCACTAGGATAATACGAGAGCACCCGACCCTCGCCGTCTGCGCCTTCTGGAGGCGTTACTTATCCAGAAACAAAAATCCCCTCCATGAATACGACGCAGGAGGCCTTCTTGCTCCCGACCTGCCTGCGAAGAAGAGCACGAGTAACGACAAACAACGCCATATCGCCGCCCGAAACGCCCCAATTCAAGGAAATAACACCAGAGACTACTTTAACAATATCAATAATACCAATCAAAATTAAGCACGTCGTGACGTCACGCAACTGACTCACCCGTCACCCTCCTGCTTTAGTCGTGACGTCACGCAACTGACTCACCCGGCCCCCGGTCACCCTCCTGCTTTAGTCCATCACCTATCTCCGCCTAAGGTGATGTCCAAAGTCCCAGACGAAATGTCGCGGCTTCTACCAAGGAATATTCAAAATCCAGAATTCGAATTTAACTTTACCCCTGAGAACCTCTACGGGTTATACTCCGAAGGTTTAACTACCACTCTGGCCTCTTTGAATAAAATTAAACTTTGAATTTCATAAATTACCTATTTTAGACTTTGAATAAATTAAACTTTGACTTTCATAATTACCTATTTTAGACAGTCCAACCTTCGGTGCGTTGCTCACCAGTTTAGGCAAAATGAGAAAACCAGAATTAGGAACACAGAGATGAACCTGTATAAAATTAATGCAGCTGAGGCAGCAATTAATTTTAATAAAAACATGTTTAGAAGAGGTTACTTCTAGCATATATTTACATATATATATATATATATATATATATATATATATATATATAGGTGTGTGTGTGCGTGTGTGTGTGTATTTATATACATATACATTATAGTGTATACATATGGTTTTGTAGTGTAGACTGGTAGCTTTAAATCGACGATCCCAGTAGAACTTTTATGAACCATGTTCTTTTCCGAGTGTGTCTTGGATAATGTCTTGGAGAAACACTTTCCCAGGGTCCTCCCACTGGACTTTGTTAAGTATAACCCAAAACATTTATTGAATTAGAGCTTTGATTTTCATAAATAACTGGCTGAATCCATATACTCATGTAACTACGTATAATTACATGCTTGGCAGCTTGTGCCTTTTAATTTACACGGTAATAAGTCAACCCGATAACTGAAATGAATACAAAGTCCCTTGCTATGATATCAATGGTTGCTACTACGGTGAAAGTGGTATGGGACAGGAAGTAAAAGTAAGGAACACGACAATGCAAATGGTCTCCATGCGCAAGGCATTGCCTTGGTGGCCCATAATTGTTTAAATGGGATAGGATGGTGCAAGAATTACCTTTGAAACTGACAATTCTCACGTGAGAAGATTGGTTGAAGGTGCTGCCATAAACATGGAAAAATACTTCGAGGATAATAATAATAGGACCTTCTCAAATGAAGACCCTTTAATTCACAGGCATGTTTATATATATAAACACTACATTAAGCATTTTATCTCAAAATTTGACGATGATCGAGTGGGCCCTAAGGCTCTGATTCCTCGTCCCCTTCATAGTTCCTCGTTGGACGAGTGGTTTTCGAGCTCGCCTAACAAACCGGTGGTCCGAAGTTCGATTCTCGGCTCTGCCAACTCGGAATCAGAGGAATTTATTTCTGGTGATAGAAATTCATTTCTCGATATAATGTAGTTCGGAACCCGCAACAAACTGTATTAGGTCCCGTTACTAGGTAACCAATTGGTTCATAGCCACTTAAAAATATCTAATCCTTCAAGCCAGCTCTAGGAGAACTGTTAATCAGCTCAGTGGTCTGGTAAAACTAAGATACATTTTTTTCTTTTTTTTCCTGTTCCCCTCTCTCTTCAGATAACCGACGCCCTTGTGGCACCCATCCACCACAGGCAGTTGCGGCATTGCGAGTCAGAAGATCCAGGAGGTTGGTGCAGCCTCTGGTGAATAATAAGGCGGATCGTCTAACAACACCCGGAAGAGTACTTCGATGATGGGTCGTTATCCTCTCGCCCCGTCCCCCTTTCCAAAACACTTATTCGGAAAACTGCGCTCTGGCTTCGCCCTGTAACGTAAACACTGAAGAGGAACACCGTTCAGGCGTTAGGGAGTCTTTGTTTTTATCTTATGTAAATAGTTCATTAATAAATTATATCTTAGTTTAACCAGACCACTAAGCTGATTAACAGCTCATAATGAACTGTTTATCATCGCTTGATAAAATACAGAGTATAAGAACCTACTAACGACGCACTCTTATGAGGACAAAAGGAGTTGTCGTTTGGTGAGCTCGTTAGGCTTTGCGTAAAAAAACACGTACCTTCATTTCCTCGTCAGTTCCACATGAAAGTAAAAGAAGAAATGGAGAATCGTAACCTAAATTTCCCGTCTTTCTTACCAAGAATATAGAATAAAGGAATTTCCTGATTTTAGGTGTCCATTCTTTATCTGCATTGTCATTTTGACGCTTTCAGCTAAAATTTAAAGCAAGAAATAAAGTTCTACTGACAATATTTTTGTTGCCTAGCAAAATCTCCCAAAATTGGAAACTGATTTAGTGGAATACAAGCAACATTTCATGTGGTATAGCGAATGCATTTTACTCAAGGAACTTCCACATACAACATTCGATAACTTATCCGAGAACATTATAGTAAATTCTCTCTCTCTCTCTCTCATCTCTCTCATCTCCTCTCTCTCTCTCTCTCTCTATCAATAATTTGAATAAACCAATTTTCATGGAATTGATGAAAGTCATATACACTTCCCTGGAGTCCATACATATCTACTATTGAAAATCACTTTATAGTCCTTCGTAACATTTACTCAGCCTAAAAACAATGGGTCTCCACAGATTCTTATGCTTTCTCATCGTTATCCCTACATAAAGGGTCAGTTGTCTGATGCGCCTTCCACATGCCTTCTATAAAGGGCATCATTTGCTGCCTTGCACTCGTACTTTTTAGTAAAAGGCTAGGCCCACTTCCAATACCTGTGGTGATGACAGCATGGGAAGAGGTCGTAAAATCCTCCTTTGCCAAACAATAAACCATGCCAGATGATGCCTTTGACAGAAGGCAGTGGAGAAGGCGCATCAGGCAACCAACCCCTTAATGTAATAAAGTTAAACTAAAACTGACAAATTAGTTGTTGGATATATGATAGTGCAACTTTCAGGCCGTAATAGCTGAGGAAAGCGCCAATAATAGATAAATTTAAAAAGAAGATCTTTATACACAGAATGAATAGAGCCAAATGAAAAAAAAAACGAACGAAAAGATAATACATGAGAAATGATGAAGATAACGAAGGAATCCTAAACATAAAAGGGTCTCGAGTAGGTAGCGGTGCGTCTGCAATCCAATCTGCAAAATCATGTAGCTAAATTACAGCCTGTTACAAACCTCTGGGGTTCTAGTACAGGTTCTTAGGTACTTTATTTTGCTAGGATCGTAGACAGTATATGCAACCCATGTTCAAGGAAAGCAGGCACAAAAACACTCCAGAAAAACTTAACAGCATTTATTACAAAACAGAAATAATTTAAATCAGCCTTGCGGGTTCAAGTAAAATACACACAACAATACAGCTTTAAAGCAAGAGGACTAAATACCAGGTCCTCAACGAGCCACAAGGCACCCTACAGCTAAACATCTAAACCCTAAACCAAAATTCAGAGGAGAATAACATTTCATAAATCTGTGAGGATCCAATATAGTGCCGGCCAAAACTATCCTAAATAACAAAAGGCTGAAGGAAGTGGAAGATATCAAAACAAGGAAAACCTTAAAATTTACCTACCTAGCCCACAACTAAAGATATAGAATCATTATCTACAATAATCAATAAGGCAACAATAAAACTTATACACAAGTAAAAACTATGACAATGTATACGTATATATAATATATGTACTGCACGTACACTGACAGTTCTAATAATCCTTACGTCAGGGATGTCGGGCCGAAACTAGGAGTCCCAGTCCCTAGCGAGCACAAAACTGCTACCAAAGGGATGAACACGATCGCCAGGACAACAGGGGAGGGGATAAGGCTCTCGAAGGAAACAACAGCTATACTGTCTTACCTGGCGATTGCCTCCCTACGTTTCTCCTCACGAGCTAGCGCTACACACACCCGAAGAAATGCAGAAGGACGAAGGCAGAAGTGGCAGGTGAATCCGTAATCAGTAACCGGGATCCAGACGGACCGGTACCAATTCCCGTGGGCTCCTCCGACGGGAATAAGGGGTATACGAGAAGTCGCAAATAGCTTACGCTTCTGCGGAACCCGTAAAGCGGACACTATGTTCGCAAGGGAACGAAAGAGCCGTGATCTGCAGCACCAGAGTCGCAGGTGACTAAGGCACCCTACGAACGGTCGTAAGGAAAGATTCCAACAGCGCCGTTTCCAAAATAAACTGCCAAAAGGTCGTCCTCCAATAATCCACAAAAGCTGCTCAAGGGGATGGTATGACAAGGAGCGTTCCAAAGCCCGAACTTCCGCGGGCAGAGCATCAACGTTCACAGTACAGCTACGAACCATCAACCGTAGCTCAAAAACAAATCACAAAACAATCGTTAGAACGATAGTTCACAGAAATAAACAAGGGAGGAGGAGGCGCTCAATAACACAAAAAAACTCTCACATTAACTAACAAGCATTTGGTGCTTAAGCAAAGAAGAAACTTAAAAGTAAACAAGGCTGATTTAACTTGATAAATAAAAACAAAAACTACGTTAATTTAATACTTCCTCCCCCAAAAACAAAAAAAATTATTCACATAGAATACATTTTTTTTATTTTTTTTTAAACCTATGCAAAAATGCTGAAAAGGAATTAATTAACTTAAACATTTCAAAGTTATCAATACACATGTACAAAAAAAAGGACAAAGTAACTATTCCAAATCTCTGGAAATAGATACTCAGCAAAATAATAATATACAGAATAACCAAAAGAAAAAAAAATCAGTCACAAAGTAAACTTACCAAAAGGCAACAGGGAACCTCAGATTAGACTGTCCCCACAGTTCCATAAGCATACAGCTAGAAACCATCCTATCATCTAACTGGGAGGGAGAGTCTACAAAGGCTAAGAAATACTAATACCAAAATCCTAAAGAAGTTCAGGTATAACAAACTAAGCTAAAGCTGAATATCATACACACAACCTCTTGCACCACACACTTACCAAAAGTTTTTTTATACAACCCGAGGAAAAAAAACAAAACGAGAAGGGCGAGGGGAGCAGAGGAAAACTCACGACTACATCGAGAGAGAGCATCAGGATACGGTTATCAGAACCTTTATATGCTTTATCACCAGCGTGAACTCCTGTAACTGCAGGGCCCAAACGCAAATCCTCTGATTAGAACCCCTTCATTCGTCAATGAAGACGAGGGGATTATGGTCTGGTCCAAATCTCTATGGGATAAGAAAAATTTGTTACATAGGGCTTAAAGTGGAGTAACGTACGAACCAGGGCCAAGGGCCTCCTTTTCGATAGTAGAGTATTTTCTCTCGGCCGCTAAAAGTTTTCTTACATAAAATAAGATAGGGACGAACTTCTCCAGCCTCATCTCTCTGAAAGAGGACTCCTCCAATTCCAACATCACTAGCGTCAACAGCAATAATAAATGGTTTCTGAAATTAGGAGACCATTAGAATAGGATTGGACACCAACATCAACCTAAGCTTTATGAAAGATTCTTCACACTGAGGTGACCACTCAAATTTACGACCTTTTTCCAATAGTTTAGTAAGCGGCTGAGCAATGTCTGAGAAGTTCCGGACAAACCTACGATAATACCCCAACATACCCAGGACTCTCCGGACCTCTCTGACATTGCACGGCCTCTTCAAATTTACAATGGCCTCTATATTAGCTTGTTTGGGGGCCTACTGAACCCAAACCCACTTCATGGCCCAAATAGCATACTCTGGCCTTACCAAACTCACATTTACCAAGGTTCACAACAAGACCGGCAGCTCTCAGGGCTTCAAACACCTTTTTTAACCCTTACCATATGCGTCCGCCAGTCGTTGCTGTGAACCACCAAATCATCTATATATTTCCACCCCTTCCAAGCCACAAACTGACCCTATTCATTATCGCTGGAAGTGCAAGCTGCATTTTTTCATCCCACGGGCATCACTTTACACTCGTAAAGCCCAAAGGGAGTTACAAAGGCAGAAATTTCACGGGCTCGATCAGACAGGGGAACCTGCCAATAACCCTTTCAACAAATCCAACTTGTTATAAACTTGGAGGACCCTATCTGATCGAGACAATCATCTATACGAGGTAAAGGGAAGGAGTCATTTTTAGTGTGAGCATTTACCTTACGATAGTCGACGCACATTCGGAACTTTCCGTCCGGTTTTTTTACGAGGACTATTGGAGAACTCCAGGGACTCACCGAAGGTTGAATGAGGTCGTGCTCCAGCATATACTTAATTTCCTTATCAACAATGTCCCTCTTCATTGGATTTAATCGATAAGGAGATGCTTTACCGGGGAAGCACTGCCCACATCGACATCATGCTGGAGCAAGCTTGTTCGTCCTGGCGCATTCTGAAATAAACTCTGGGAAGGCAAGGATTAATTCCATAACATCACTTCTCTGATTAGTCTCCAGATGCTCTAATCCCTCCTTTAAAATTTCTAAGTTCTGAACATTGTCAAATAGAGCATCAGAAGACACCTGACCAACCAAATTTACAAAATCATCCGTAGGAGGCTCTACCACTACCACAGATACTGGTTCATAAACAATAGCCAAAGGGTCCTTACCACAGGAAGTATAAGACTTCAATCTATTTATATGAAATACCCGGCACTTTCGTTTGGTCCCGCCCGGGGGCTTCAACCTCATAGTTTACCTCAGACAGCTTTCTCAAAACCATTCCAAGGTCCTTATACCTTGGCTCAAGAAAGTTGTCCGAGTCTGTACTTAATACCAAAACCAATTCCCCGGGCACAAACGAACGTACCTTTGTCTTTTTGTCAAAATTAATTTTCATGGCAGCTTGGGAAGAAGCCAAATTCTCTCGTGCAAACTTCCAAGCCAGAGATAGCTTTCTCCTTAAGGTTTCCACAAACTCACCAACATTCATCTCTCCTCTTTGTCCAGACTCAATCACCTCATGGGACTATCTCCAGAGGACCACGTACCTTGTGACCAAATACCAACTCGAAGGGAGCGACACCTGTGGACGAGTTTGGGTGATTCCGTATGGCAAAGAGAGCAAAGGGAAGCCCTTTATCCCAATCCTCTCCTTGCTCATAACATATTTCTTTAATACACATTTAAGGGTCTGGTGAAATCTTCCACCACACCCTGACTCTCTGGATGATAGGGTACGCTGGTAATGTGCTGAATGGCCAGTTCAGCACACTTACCCCGAAATACCCTACTTGTGAAATTAGTTCCACAATCAGACTGAATAGTACGGCAAACCATATCTAGAGAAAAACTCTATGAGTTTTCTCAACACCGCACGAGAAGTAATCCTCCTCATAGGGAAATGCATCAGGAAACTAGATGCTCTGTCCATAACTGTCAGGAGATGGTAAAAACCCTGACTTAGTCCTAGGTAAAGGCCCAACCACATCAATCACCAACTCCACAAAAGGTTCTCCAATTGCTGGAATCGGATTTAAAGGGGCTTGAATTGGTTGATTGGGTTTTCCCAATACCTGACATGCTTCACAACTATTCACAAAACCATTTTACTGAAGACTTTAAGCCTGGCCACCAAAATATTTAGCTAACCTACTAAAAGTTTTACACACACCAAAGAGTGGCCAGAAAAAGAGTCTTCATGTGCCAATTTCAAAACTGAATCTCTGAACTGAGTAAGGGACCACTATCTGCTCGTTTCGAGATGTTATATCAAGGGCATGAGAGGAAGGGCGACTAACTCTATATAAACACGCCTTTTTATAAACACAAATCGTGGTCTAGTCAAATCACTCGTATCACCCAGTTCAAAATGAACTCTTCCTTCTGAGCTTCAATAAACTTTGAACGATCCCAATCAGGTTTTAATAACTTACCAAAAAGCTTATCACTACTACTAACTACAGACCCGGGCCTTTCTACTTCTACAGCTAAACTACTTAAATGTAAATCATCATCATCATCATCTAACAAATCTGCTGCCTTTGCAGCAGCTCGTGTCGTTACAGCCATGGACAAGCATTCAAAGACAATATTGGAAACAATTCACGTCCCTTGTCATCCAACATGTCATTACCCAGTATAACCATCTATGCCTGGGATTGGTAGGCTTTCTACAACAGCTAATTCTGTTCTTCCTATTATAACCAGGGAAGGACAATTCCACCTCAACTAAAGGTGCCGATACCATCGTGTTCGGGAAACCTCCCAAAACCACAAAATCACCTGAATTATTAACTAGGCCCTTCAATGATTCCTTCAATACAGAGACCGAGCAGCCCCAGTATCCCGCAAAAAACTTCACCTTTAGGGTTTCCGATTCGGTAATCAATTGCCAAGCCAAATATATTTATCATAAAGTCATAAATCCTACTAGATAAAGAACCAACATTTCCCCCTTGTTACAACCATCATTAGCACCAACACTGGAGGATTCTCAACCTGAGACTTATTAGACATAGGGTTATTCGATATTAGAGCTACCGGATTATTATTGTTTCTTTGGAGGTACCTCCTTCTGGCGCTACACTGTGCTTGAAAATGTCCTGGTTCATTGCACCAGAAGCAGGTCCTTCTTACTCTATTACCATTACCAGAAGTTAACTTATTACTTTTGGAGAAGACTCTAGTGTAAGATCCACTTGAGCCCTCGCCCTGAGCATCTCCAGTCTATTCTTGTGCAGATTCCCCTGGACATGATTATTTCCCGGACACCTAATTTCTTTTGAAAATTATTTGACTTACCAGGCTGAAAATTAACTACAGATCCAAGATTACTGACCCGGCCCGATGAGTCAATACAAATCATCCGCTATCTGGGCAGCCTACCCAAACTGACTGCTTTAACCTCTTCAAGATAAATTCTTAATTCCTTGCTACAGCCTTTTTAAACTCTTCTAGCAACATAGCTCTCTCAAGGAGGAGAAGGAAAACTACTTGGCGACTCTTAAGCCAGTCGTCAAAAACTGCTCCTCCTTGAGACGAGCAAATTCCAACAAATGAGAGAGAGACATGTTTAGTAAAATTACGGAACTTTAGCGATAGGCCTCCGGAACCAAGTCGTAAGCCTTAAGACTATTGCCTTAACCTTATTATAGTCCCTAGCTACACCTTCATCTAAAGCATTGTATACCCGAATTGCCTTGCCCACCAGCCTACATTGAATCAAGGACTGTCCACATCTCTGGGGGCCAAGACAACCGGGTAGCCACACGCTCAAACGCCTTAAAAAATTATTGGGACGTTCGCTCGTCAAATACTGGGACCAATTTCAACGCTGCCCCTATGTTAAATTTATCCTGAGAGGGACCCAGTGGGAGTACTAAAGTGATTAGGGGAACCTCTTAACCTAGCCATTTCCAAATTTATTTTAGCATAGCCAACTCATGCTTCCTCGCCCTCTCTTTCTCCTCAAACTCTAGTTTCATCAACTCTATCTTTTACAAATAACATCATATTCACTGTTCTCCTGGGACTTTACAGGCTGTACCGGAGCTACCTCAACATGGACAGAATTCTCTGGCAAAAATGGGTTCAATGATACTTCAGGTTTGAAGGAAAATTAGCATGTCCTTCAAAAAGGGTACCAGTCCTAGGGGATCCTCAAATAATGAAAAAAAACCAGGATTTACCACTCACACTACCTTCTTGCTCTTCATCACTACTAGCAACGCTATTAAATTCCTCAACTAAATGCTCACCCTCAGCTAGGCCCTGAGCTACCCTGTTTTTTACGGCCTCTAACAAACAGGCCTTTGTCTCAGCTGCCTTAAATGGTATTCCCAGCCAACGAGCACAACTTACCAGATATTCTTTGTTCAGAATGGATAAGTGTTTTAAGCAGTCTGCTGACCCTAAAAATTCAGCGCGTCAAAAATAAACTAAACCCTCCATGATCATCAACCAAAACAAAGAGGGGGGAAGGTAACCACCTACTCAAAAACAAATACTGCCAAATCCCCTAAAGTGCTGTGCCGCAAACCAAAAACACAGAGTCACACCTGTGTACGATCCTGTCACGGTCGCCAAATTGTTACAAACCCTCTGGGGTTCTAGTACAGGTTCTTAGGTACTTTATTTTGCTAGGATCGTAGACAGTATATGCAACCCATGTTCAAGGAAAGCAGGCACAAAAACACTCCAGAAAAAACTTAACAGCATTTATTACAAAAACAGAAATAATTTAAATCAGCCTTGCGGGTTCAGTAAAATACACACAACAATACAGCTTAAAGCAAGAGGACTAAATACCAGGTCCTCAACGGGCCACAAGGCACCCTACAGCTAAACATCTAAACCCTAACCAAAATTCAGAGGAGAATAAACATTTCATAAATCTGTGAGGATCCAAATATATGCCGGCCAAAACTATCCTAAATAACAAAAGGCTGAAGGAAGTGGAAGATATCAAAACAAGGAAAACCTTAAATTTACCTACCTAGCCATACAACTAAAGATATAGAATATTATCTACCAATAATCAATAAGGGCAACAATAAAACTTATACACAAGTAAAAACTATGACAATGTATACGTATATAATATATGTACTGCACGTACACTGACAGTTCTAATAATCCTTACGTCAGGAATGTCTGGGCCGAACTAGGAGTCCTAGCGAGCACAAAACTGCTACCAAAGGATGAACACGATCGCCAGGACAACAGGTATAAGGCTCCTCGAAGGAAACAACAGCTATACTGTCTTACCTGGCGATTGCCTCCCTACGTTTCTCCTCACGAGCTAGCGCTCACACACATCCCCGAAGAAATGCAGAAGGACGAAGGCAGAAGTGGCAGGTGAATCCGTAATCAGTACGGGATCCAGCGGACGGTACCAATTTCCCGTGGGCTCTCCGACGGGAATAAGGGGTTAATAAACGAGAAGTCGCAAATAGCTTACGCTTCTGCGGAACCCCGTAAAGCGGACACTATGTTCGCAAGGGAACGAAGAGCCGTGATCTGCAGCACCAGAGTCGCAGGTGACTAAGGCACCTACGAACGGTCGTAAGGAAAGATTCCAACAGCGCCGTTTCCAAAATAAACTGCCAAAAGGTCCGTCCTCCAATAATCCACAAAGCTGCTCAAGGGGATGGTAGGACAAGGACGTTCCAAAAGCCCGAACTTCCGCGGGCAGAGCATCAACGTCACAAGTACAGCTACGAACCATCAACCGTAGCTCAAAAACAAATCACAAAACAATCGTTAGAACGATAGTTACAGAAATAAACAAGGGAGGAGGAGGCGCTCAATAACACAAAAACTCTCACATTAACTAACAAGCATTTGGCTGCTTAAGCAAAAGAAACTTAAAAGTAAACAAGGCTGATTTAAACTTGATAAATAAAAACAAAAACTACGTAATTTAATACAGCCCCCATAATTACAGCGCCATGAAGTCAGGCAGTCGTTGGAATTTAATTTTCTGAAGTACACGGCGAGATCTCGCTGGAAGGGTCCGAGGCTTTTAAAGCAATCTGCGGATGATTAACTTAATTAAAAGAGGAAAAAGATGAAAGCGTTTGGAAAGGGAGAGTTAATCCACCCTATCATCCGCCATGGCAGAGAGCGCCCGGACATTTGTTAGGACGATGTCTTGGGCGAGTGGTTTGCTCTGGCGCTGAATAATGGTTCAAATGTACGAAATTAATTATAAGGAACAAAAATGTTTTTCAGCGGAACATCCGCGTGATTTAATTAGCGTAAAACGTTGCTGAATTCTGGCACGCGATTTTTTTTTTTTTTTTTCAGCGATAACTGTGAATATATAAAGCGTCGCTTCGAATGCTAAATAAGCCAGCATAAAAAGGTATCGTCTAATTATAATATCAACCGCATCACTTAAAGGCCCATGCTATATTATAAATATATTTGAAATACTGTCCAGTGCTTCATTTATTATGTAAAATTATCATCGGCTACCGCATATATTGACGCTCTAAAAAGACAACTTCGTCTTTTATGATAAACATACCAACCACTTGCGTTTAAGTTTCCAATATTTTTATACAGAAAAATAAATCATTCTAAGGTTAGTAAATAGCACAGTACAATTTGTTGAATTTATGCCAACCCTCAAAATTCTCATTGACAAACTGAAACTTTGGGAATTCGGAGAGGTGACTTACCGCCAAAAATCCCGGTCATGTGGATTTTTTTAAATTTTTTCTCATTTATTGGTAATTGAGTTACGCATTATTTTATATTACATGGTAGTTGTAGAAGCTATTCACATAAATTCTTCAGTGGTAATTGCATGTGTGAATTATGTGCCTTTATTTTAAAAACTTTTTTTTATTGGCTCCTGATAATAATATTCCCATTCTTGTTAAGGGAAAACTGATGTATCATAATTTCGACCTAAATAAACCATCTGCAAACCAGTACCGAATCTTATTAATTTGAATATATTAACTTCAATAGATGCCATAAGCATTTAGGTAGTTCTCAATCACACATACGTTAACATCTTGATAGTAAATACGTTCACAGATCACATGTTTCTGAGACAGCATATTACAGCGACAATTTTCGTACAGGGTATAATAGTAAACTGAGCATATAATAATCGACCGGTAATTCCATGCAATAAACGAAACCTCGTCCTGTGAGGAAATGAATAGAAACTCAATTAGAATAGTTTGCAGTTTATATAAGACAAACTCTCTCTCTCTCTCTCTCATATATATATATATATATATATATATATATATATATATATATATATATATATATATAGAGAGAGAGAGAGAGAGAGAGAGAGAGAGAGAGAGAGAGAGAGAGAGAGAGAGAGAGAGGAGAGAGAGAGAGAGAGAGAGAGTTTGTCTTATATAAACAGCAAACTATTCTAATTAAGGTTGTTCAATATATATATATATATATATATATATATATAGATATATATATATATATATATATATATATATATATGATATATATATGTATATATATAGAGTGCTTGTCTTATATAAACTGCAAACTATTCTAACAGAGATTGTTCATTATATATATATACATATATATATATATATATATATATATATATATATATATATATATATATATATATATATATATATATATATATATATATAAATAATGAAAAAAAAAGGTGATTTCGCGTCAAAGTTGAACATAAATTCCGTTCGGGTTGCTTCTACAAAGGACAAAAAGTTTGGTTTGTTTGTTTGTTTATATGGTATTTTACGTTGCATGGAGCCAGTGGTTATTCAGCAACGGGACAAACAGCTTTACGTGACTTCCGAACCACGTCGAGAGTGAACTTCTATCACTAGAAATACACATCTCTCACTCCTCAATGGAATGCTCGAGAATCGAACTCACGACCACCCGACGTGGCAGACAAAGACCATACCAACCACGTAAAAGTGAACGAAAGAGAAAGCAATCTTTATCGAAAGAGAATGAAATATTTATCTAAAGAGGAAAATAAAACATATAACAAAACTTGCATGATTCCTACTTAATCCGGCGTATTCGTCTGGTGATTAATGGATAGGAACGAGAAATATTAATGCAAATGATTGCATCAAACCTCTGGTCCTTTCCCTCCACAGCAACATTAATAACGTCTAATTACGGTACAGTAACTAATAGGGGAAAGGATGTTCTGGGGAGTCCAGTGTTTAATTGAATTACTATGTAGTTAAGAGGACAAAAGCTGTGAATGTGATTATTATTGGCAATTCTATTGCTTCCTGCTCTCTCTCTCTCTCTCTCTCTCTCTCTCTCTCTCTCTCTCTCTCTCTCTCTCTCTCAGGATTTTTTTTTTCTTGGCTAGTCAGGTGGAAAGTTATCATCAATAACGTTTAGATCTGATCATTCATTTCAGAGACCTTGAAAAGATCCCCAATAAAAATATAACAAATGTCTGAAAAGAATCGTTCTGTTTGCACATCAAAATCTTTATTTTTCGTTCTCTAGTAACACGACATCCGTCTTCATTTCCTGATATATGACTTTGAAATTAAATGGACCGACGGAAGAAGCCATATACGACTTTATGGAAATGACGAAATATTTTATGAGAAAAAAAAAAAACTAGCTAATAAACGCTACTAGCTAGCTGTTACACTAGTAAACGCTAGTGTAAAACAGTAGGGCCACATGAGAGTGTAAATTTGGTAATTAACAGGTGCCAGATGGTTTCCAATGTATTGGAAATGTTCAGCAAAAGTGTATCACAAATATTGCAAAATCTTATGAGAATTAATAATTAAAAACCCCTTTATCCTTTCCTCTCATTGTTCTCTACAAATAGAGAGAGAGAGAGAGAGAGAGAGAGAGAGAGAGGAGAGAGAGAGAGAGAGAGAGAGAGAGAGAGAGAGAGAAGTTTACACACAAAGGAGAGGGGAAACGTGGAAGATGCCGAAGATATCAAATGAAATGGTCAGTTTCCATCAAATCCCAAACGAATAGAATTCCTCCACCAAAAGTGACACAGCCGAGAGGGAGTTGCGGCCATTGTTTGCCGAGCTCATGACTCAATACCTGAGATACTGCGGAAATGCATTCGATGAGTTTTGGTGAAATACTCACCAAATTCAGTCGCCAAATCACTAAAGGTAAATATATATATATATATCTATATATATATATATATATATATATATATATATATTGTATATATGGATCTATATTATATATATATATATATAGATATATATATAGTATATATATATATATATATATATATATATATATATATATATATATAGATATATATATATATAGATAGGATATATAGATAGATATATATATATAGATCTAATAAAAGGAGCCCATAAAAAACACCAAAATGTAGAGAGAAAAATACTATATTTCAGAGACTGCTGTCTCTCTCTTCAGGTATATGATGAGAAAAGTTTACAGAAAAGGTGGTATTTATACAAGAGATTTCCGTCCACAAGTAAGCCAATTTAGGTACCACGCTGATGAATCTTCCTTTATTTACCCTTAAACGCCGAAGCGGTAAAAAAAAAAACGGTGTCTCCCGTGTGCCGGAGACGTTTCAGAGTGAGCGCGGGAGCGGAAAAAATATTTTTTTCAAAAAATCACAGCGCACTTAGTTTTCAAGATTAAGAGTTCATTTTTGGCTCCTTTTTTTGTCATTGCCTGAATGTTAGTATGCAGCCATCAGAAAAGAAAAAAATTATCATTATCATATATAAATAATGCGATATATGATAGCGCAAAAACGAAATTTCATATATAATTGTATTCAAATCGCGCTGTGCGCAAAACGGTTGAAGGTAACAAGTTTACTTTTTTTTTTTTGTAATGTACACTAAATTGCGATCATTTTGGTATATAACAAATTGTAAAACGATAAAAGCAACACAGAGAAAATATTATCACAAATAATGCATGAATTCGTAACGCGCAGACGTAAACACTATTTTTTTCAAAAAAATTCACCATAAATCTAAATATTGTCCTAGAGACTTCCAATTTCTTTCAAAATGAAGCCAAATGATTGAATATTACTATAATGTAAAAATATTAGCTTACAAATGCAGTTTTCGACTATATCTGACGAGTTAAAGTTGACCGAATGTCGAATTTTTTATATATATTTTTTATATGCAATTATTTCGGAAATATGAAAAGCTACAACTTTCAAATATTTTTCGTTTTATTCTACAATGAAATTGCGCACATTTTCATATATAAAACTCTATGAAATGCCTAATATGAAACGGAGCAAAATATTCCGAGAATGGGACTTACGCATTTCGGAGATTTGTGGCGGAGAATCCGCGCGCGGAGGAAGGAAAGTTTTTTTTTAAAATTCACCATAAATCAAATCATTGTGCTAGAGACTTCGAATTTGTTTCACGATGAAGATAAATGACTGAATATTACTAGACTGTAAGAGTTTTATCTTACAATTGCGTTTTTCGACCATTTCGGTAGTCAAATTTGACCGAACGTGGTTTTTTTTCTATTTATCGTGATTTATATGCAAATATTTCGAAAATGAGAAAAGCTTCAACCTTCAACTATTTTTTGTTGTATTATAAAATGAAATTGCGCACATTTTCATATATAAACGTTATGTAATGGCTAATTAAAATGGTGCAAACATTACCACAATCACACGTATGATTTTTTCGGAAGAGTTACCGCGCGGACGTAAAGAAAATGTTATTTTTTCATAAATTCACCCATAAATCGAAATATTTTGCTAGAGACTTCCAATTTGTTGCAAAATGAAGGTAAATGCTTGAATATTACTAGAATATAAGCGTTTTAGCTTACAATTGCGTTTTCGACCATTTCGGTAGAGTCAAAATTGATCCGAAGGTTGAAAATTTGTCACTTATCATTTTTTATATGAAAATATTTCAAAATTGATAAAAGCTACAACCATGGGTTGTTTTTAGTTGTATTGTGCATGAATTGCGCACATTTTCACATATAAAAACTTTATGTAACGGCTAATTTAAAAATGGTGCAAACATTACCACAATCGCCAATGTATGATTATTTTCGGAAGAGTTACCGCGCGGACGTAAGGAAAAAGTTTTTTCATAAATTCACCATAAATCGAAATATTGTGCTAGAGACTTCCAATTAGTTGCAAAATTAAGTTAAATGATTGAATATTACTAAAATATAAGAGTTTTAGCTTACAATTGCGTTTTTCGACCATTTCGGTAGAGTCAAAGTTGACCGAAGGTTGAAATTTTGGCACTTATCGTTATTTATATGAAAATATCTCAAAACTGATAAAAAGCTACAATCATGAGTATTTTTTTTTGTTGTATTCTACATAAAAAATGCGCACATTTTCATATATAATAGTCCATGTAACGGCTAATTTAAAATGGTGAACAAATTATGTCAAAGTGACGAAATAATTTTCCGAGATGTGTCACAGATACTTTTTAGTGCGGCAAGAAAGAATTCGCGCTTGCGCGCCTGCGTAACGATTGTAAACAAAACACCACCTTGATCCGTGAACTCCCAGCATCCCCCAAGGCGCGTGATCAAGAGTTTTCGGCTGGTAGGCCTAAAAAGTATTTTTCCGCGAATTTTTAAAAAAACTTTTGTATTTCAACGTAAAATACGTCCAGTCGGCACCCGAGAGACAAAAAATGTCGACGTAAAATACGTCCAGTCGGCGTTTAAGGGTTAATCTTCTTAAGCGTTGGTGAATGAACACTGCGTCGACGATATCTGATATCCAATTCCCTTTTGAGATGTTCATTACCTGCTTCTCTTTTATTAAGGCCGATTCCATCATTTGACTCTTGTACCGGCAGTTGCTGCTATAAATTACACGTGACATATTCCAGTTTATTCTATGGTTATGTTCATTTATATGGTTGAAAATAGCCGAGTTCTGTTGTCCATACCTAACTGACCGTTTGTGTTGTATTAATCTCTGGGGAAGTGATTTACCTGTAAATCCGATGTAAGATTGGTCAGTCCTGGCATGGGATCTCATATACCCCAGAGTCTTTGTTTGGGAGATGTATTTTGTTGGACGTTTAATCAGGGATTTGGTTTGGGCTGAAGGTATTTGGGTAGGTAAATGCAAAAGGGTTGGATTTCCAACCCAGGGTGTGAGTTACTCTCTTAATCGTCTCCAGGTGGGGAATTTTTATTTTATTGTTGGGTGTGTCTCTGTCTTGTCTTTAGGGGGTTGGTAGAAAATTACGTTTGCTTTTTGAATTGCTTTCTCATTATATGGTCAGGATACTTTAAAGATGAAAGTTGCTTGCGAATTAGTTCAAATTCTTTTTCCAGGAAATCTGGGAAACAAATTCGTAAGGCTCTTAAGAATAGGTTGCTAGCTACACCTATCTTGATAGTATTGTCATGATAGCTAAAGTAGTGGAATATATGAAAGTGAGAACGTTGGTTTTCTGTATATGGTAAATTTGTATTCTGTCGTGTCTCTGATTATTAAAACATCAAGAAAAGGAATTTTGTTGTTTGTTTCCCATTCAACTTTAAATTTGATGCTGGGCACTAATGCGTTTAAGATTGAGAGGAATTCATTAAAATTACCCCACTTATTATCCCAAAATGTTAGTATGTCATCCACGTATCTCATCCACAGCATGTTTTGGGTTTTATTGCATTTATTACTGTAGTTTCAAAGTATTCCATGTACAGATTGGCTAAAATAGCGCATGGAATAATCTTGAACAACAAGACAAAGTTTTAAACTTATCCAACACCCCCCTTACTGTAAATCAACATTTAGTTTTAAATTTAGGCTTATCCTTTGTGCCCTTATGCCAGACCGCAAAAACAACCTAGACTTCATAGTGGCTTTTGATAAATTCATATCTGACAAAAACTACAGCCGTGAAGAGATATGTTTAAAAGGAGGTGTTACTAAATGCTTTAACTGACCTTCATAAGAAATATCCTGTTCCCCGCAGATTCATGATAGCCATCCCACTCGCTAAAAAAGTTAAGATGTTATAATAAGTAGATCCGACAAAGACGGCAAATTGTATTAATGGACAAAGACTTCTACCTCGACAAAATCAACCAGCTCCTTAGCGACACAAATACTTACGAAAAACTGACGAAAAATCCCCTCCAGAACGTTCCCACAGAATTTTTTTTTCGAAAGTAAGATTAATTGGCCAGACAAAAAGAGTATTGAACTATAGAGAAATTTAAAGTAATTAATCCTAAATTACCCTACTTTTATGGTCTTCCCAAAACTCACAAGACAATCTTCCATTCAGACCCATCGTTTTCATGCGCCGGAGCTTTCAATTACAAAATTTCTAAATGGTTAGCTGGCCTCCTTTCTCCTTATTCCATGCGCTATTTTAGCCAATCTGTACATGGAATACTTTGAAACGTACAGTAATAATGCAATAAACCCAAAACATGCTGTGGATGAGATACGTGGATGACATACTAACATTTTGGGATAATAAGTGGGGTAATTTTAATGAATTCCTCTCAATCTTAAACGCATTAGTGCCCAGCATCAAATTTAAAGTTGAATGGGAAACAGACAACAAAATTCCTTTTCTTGATGTTTTAATAATCAGAGACACGACAGAATACAAATTTACCATATACAGAAAACCAACGTTCTCACTTTCATATATTCACTACTTTAGCTATCATGACAAATACTATCAAGATAGGTGTAGCTAGCAACCTATTCTTAAGAGCCTTACGAATTTGTTCCCCAGACCTTTCCTGGAAAAAAAGAATTTGAACTAATTCGCAAACAACTTTCATCTTTAAAGTAGCCTGACCATATAATTGAGAAAGCAATTCAAAAAGCAAACGTAATTTTCTACCAACCCCCTAAAGACAAGACCAGAGGACACACCCAACAATAAAATAAAAATTCCCCACCTGGAGACGATTAAGAGAGTAACTCACACCCTTGGGAAATCCAACCCTTTTGCATTTTACCTACCCAAATACCTTAGCCAAATCCCTGATTAACGTCAACAAAAAGACATCTCCCAAAGACTCTGGGGTATATGAGATCCCATGCCAGGACTGTGACCAATCTTATATCGGATTTACAGGTAAATCACTTCCCCAGAGATTAATACAACACAAACGGTCAGTTAGGTATGGACAAACAGAACTCGCTATTTCAACCATATAAATGAACATAACCATAGAATAAACTGGGAATATGTCACGTGTAATTTATAGCAGCAACTGCCGGTACAAGAGTCAAATGATGGAATCGGCCTTAATAAAAGAGAAGCAGGTAATGAACATCTCAAAAAGGGAATTGGATATCAGATATCGTCGACGCAGTGTTCATTCAACCAACGCTTAAGAAGATTAAAGGAAGATTATCAGCGGGGTGACCTAAATTGGCTTACTGTGGACGAATCTCTTGGTATAAATACCACTTTTCTGTAAACTTTTCTCATTCATATACCTGAAGAGAGAGACAGCAGTCTCTGCAATATAGTACTTTTCTTTCTACATTTTGGTGTTTTTATGGGCTCCTTTTATTAGATGGAATTCTGTTGTTACAGAACATTTTTACCAGTCATATATATGATATATATATATATATATATATATATATATATATATATATATATATATATATCTATAGATATATATATATATATATATATATATATATATATATATATATATATATAATATATATATATATATATATATATATATTATTTCTGACTCACAATAGGACCGAACCCAGGTCTTACAAGTGAAAGGCGAGGCGGCTGCAACCAGGCCACACGAGTCATAAAACAAGTTTGGAACCTAAGTACAAACTATACTAAAGGTTTACCTGTCAGGCTAACTGTCTTGCATACCACGTGTTTTCCCAAACTTCCAACTCAGCAATGACCCAATTGACAGAATTTTATTCGAATTATCCCTTGTGAGTGAATATGATAGAAATTTAAATGCAAAAATTTATCTTGTATTTGAGATCATTGTCATAAAGTCGGTTTGGGCAGAGTTGGAGATGAATGTCTCGGTTAAGTATAAATTCTTATATATGTTCCGTTCGAAAGAAATAGGTACCATATGTACATTAAAATATAACAAACTTACTAACTCTGGTAGCAATGGTCATTCAGACAGTTATTCTCCTTTCTTTACGTTTAGTTTGAGGCAATATATATACAGTTTTCCAATTATCAGCCATTTCCCCTGACATGGGTTGGCTCTGGAAAATAAATACAATATACATAGTTATGTCCGCTCTTTAAACTTGAACTTCAAAATCTAAAGTGAACCCCCTTGTAGAAATGCTTTCCACAATATTAGCTGCTCCATATATATGTACAAAACGGTTATTAATAGAGCTTCCAAATCCTTGCATACGCCGGCATTCATTTAGTTTAATTGAACATTCCCACTACACTTCCATGAAGGGGGAATTGGTGTACGATTCAACTATCACCCAAATCTTTTGCAAAGCCCACTGTCACTTTTGATTCACTGTTATGTGACTCACTTTCTTTTAGATATCTATGTCTACCAGCAAATGAACTCACCAAATCTCGTACGATTTACCACCACTTGTTTACCTTTACCAGTAAGAAATAATGGCATCCACAGTCTGTGCGTGGTAAGACAAATGCCTACGAACATGAGGGTTTGTTGTTCCATACTAAAATGACGTTTAGAAATATCTGAGTAGAAATAAAAAAAAACCTTACTTGTCAGGCTGGAAAATACACTGATTTTTTTTCCACTTGTTTTATAGCATGGAACCCTGCTTACAAAAAATCGTTATAGAAACAACAAGTATGCGATGGCCAAAATCACTGCTTGCTGTCCACTTCGAAGTATGCTTTCTGGAATTGACTTGATAGATGTTACAATAAAGAAGAAATGATGTTATCCATAGCATGTTCATGCACATTGCATTGTTGAGAAAATTATTACTATAGACGTACACAGTTCATGATTAGTATTCTGCGTTGTTTAGTAAGTCTGCAGTCCCAAAAAACATTTCCACCAGATATTTTGGATCATCTATGTATCCCCATCCTGTGATGATAAACAGCAACCTGGAGGTCCATACCATAGCCAAACTTTCAATGATCATATTGTCAAATGTTTCCTACAAGTTTACAGCCCTGGCGCAACCCTTTTCGAAGGACGAATCAGAGATGTACGCACCCCGGAAAATCAAACAATACGGAATTCGTGTGATGACGTTTGCCTGTTCAGAGGCGGGTAACATACAAGCACTCAAACTTCATTACTGGAAAGAAACTGAAAACAAACTGCGAAACTTCGAAACAAACTGATCGATAGTGTCATGAGACGAGCAAAAGAAAGGCAGGTTTCACGCTGTTATGGACACGCTTTATAAGACTATTTTATCGATAAGATTGTCAAATTCTTACATACCAGGGCTGAAATTTAAAAGTTTTCCGGAATACGTCTTTATAAAAGCAGATTATATTCCTGCCAAAATAATCAATAGAAAATAAAATTTCTTCTGCCTGTCCAGAACTTTGTTATGTGAGCGACAAAGTAAACAGATAAACAGATGGATTACGATTTCCTTGGTCCCTTCTGAAAAAAAGAATTTAAAGGAAAAAAATCGGTTAGAAAAAAGACCCGATTAAGTTACTCCTTATCTCGGGGAAAAGGTTATTTGCCGGTGATTAAAATCTGCAGATTCGACCCTAAAACCTTTTAGTATGTCATCTTTATTCATGAGAGACCTTCATAAGCCTAATTGAAGATTTTCTCCCCTCATCTCTCTTAGGATATTTTTCCCGCATTTGTATGTGTTTGCGCACTTAATTATGATGGATATCTATCCCGCATTTTTCTTGGCTTACTCTAACGGGTGAAAATACGTTTGTATTTACTTCATTACTTCTGATATGCCCATTTATACAGCTATCATATGCTGGGTATATCGAGTTTTACCACCAGCTAAATGGAATCATTTATCTTAAATTTCTTGAAGAAGGAAAGTATTAGGATATTGCTTTGAAGTCCTTTCAACGTGATGGGTTGCTACAGAAATAGATTGTAAATAAAAACCGAATTTTTTGTTATTCGACTAATTGGTAAAACTTCAGATGGGAATGTCATTGCAACTAGTTTAACAAGTCAGACTCTGGTGTTGTTAAACATGAGTCTTGAACTGTTTAAACTTGATATTTTTTTATGTTGATATACATAAGCAAAGATATTAACAATCAGTTTTATACACGTGCTGTAAATAGTGTGGTTAACTCGTGGTCTAAAAAGAACTATATAACTTTTTCGTGGTTCGAGGTAAGAGTGCTGTTCGGTTTGTTCTTTATCATCTTATGATATTTAACCATTTGTGCCCCAAATAATAAACGCGAAAGCCGTCGGTACGGATCTTCTGTCTGCTATTTTAGAGAGATATTGTTACACTATTCATGTTCATCTTTTCTTATTTATTTAGCGTAATGGAAATATAACCAACTTGTAAGCCTTTTCCGTGAGTTTTACAGAGCTTTTCTCTATTCGTGAAGTCTCTCTGCAATGCCTTCATTACAGCTTTATGTAAACTAAAGCTTCATCTTAACGTTCTCAGTAAGTGGTTGATATATTCATGGTTACTAAAACTGACGTTACAACATCTACATTATAGTTACATAGGGAACTAACAAGTAAATCAATTAAAAGAGAATTCGATATAAGAAATATCTAGAAATCCATTTATATACAATCATATTTGTAAATACATTAAATACTATACATACACATATACACACATACTGCATATGTCTATGATTTAAAATTTTGTTGAGTACGCCTGCCTCCCTAACAGAGATATATAACTGATCTAAATTGCAATCCTCACCAAAGACTTGTAGCAAGGATAAAATGTCCTCCTCTGCCACGTCCCCAAGAGAGGAACCTGTGTCTTGGATTCCCAAGACTGGGACATTCGACCAGCAAATGTCTCACAGTCAAAGCCGCAATACAGTCATGGCAGAGTGAGTCTTCTTATGTCCAATCTTTAAAAGCCTGCACAAGATCGTTTCTTGTCTCCTTGGAATATAAGGATATTATGACCAAGGAGATACTGATAACGTAATACTGCGCTATCCTTGGTTTGCTTCAATTCCTTCCCAGAGGGACTGCCAAGCGTTTTTTATTTCCCAACCTACAAGAGGATAAGCATCGCGACAAGGCAGTAGGCATCTTCTGGGTTCTGGGGAGGTGACTTCTGTCTTAGCAAGTTGATCATCTTGGTCGTTCCCGACGGAATTAGCTCCTTACCTCTTCTTTTCACTTAAGCAGCCATTCCAAAATCTCTTAATCAGTTTAAAGAGTTAATAGAATCTAAGGAAGTACACTTCTCGATCACATATATAGCAAACTATTTCCATTCCGAGTTAAAATTTCATGCAGTTCTGCTGTATACATACATGCAACACATGATAATCTCCCACTTCTTTCTACATCAGGGAAGTTCACTCTATAACAACGCACACCTGACTTTGAGCCATCCGAAAAAAAACGGCTAGGAATTATCATGTTAAGAAGAATGATCTAAAGATATTGATTTCATTGCCTTATTGGATATTTCGGCCTTTGTCGAATTAAAATTTCTACAGAATTTTACCTCGGGAAGGTTCCAGGGAAGGCCAATCGAATACCTGGTTGGTTAAGTCTCTGTCTTGGCATGTTCAATTTATATGTTGCATGTTTTACTTAAAAAGATAATAGTTGCAGTTGCTTAGGGGGATTTTCATAACCTCAAATCTTTTCATTATGATGCAATCCTGGTTAAGACTTAGGGAAGAATCTAAATTCTAGACTATTCCGAACAAGCACACAGTAATGAACATCCCAGTGCATCTGAATAGTCTACAAGTTTGCTCCCAGTAGTTATTAATTGATGATGGTGTTGCTTATCTGGAGGAGGCGATGATACACACTCCATAATACACCACAAGGGGTTGGGCACCTTTACTGGTCTCTGTTACAGAAATTGTAAGTTCAGGGTCACCAGAAAGCTGGCACTGCCCGAGTAGAGCTGGATTTTTCAGACATAAGTGGCGCATCCTCTGAAGTGATATAGGAGCTTCAGTCACAGCTGGTACTAAAACCAGAAGTTTGCTCAAGCAAGTATTATTTAAGATACATGGTAGTTCATGAGACATACTCTGTTATGAACAGGAACGAGATGGTCATGGAAATAACATCCTTTTTCACATAGGTTTTACTACAAATTTAATGTTACCTGGAGGTAACTATTATTCCGTTGGGAAAGGTTCAGAAATATGTATATATACGTATATATATATAGTATAAGCATATAAAAACACACATATATATATTACGTATTACAAAAGACATTATATATTTTATACATATATATATATATATATATATATATATATATATATATATATATATATATATATATATATATATATATATATATATATATATATATATATATATATATATACACACACACATGTATAAACTTTTCCCAACGCATACAGTTACCTCGAGATAGCATTAGATTTTTAGCAAAACCTGTGTGTTAGGGTTGTTATTCACCGAGCAATCTTGTTCCTCGTCGCAACCAAGTAATGCCACAAGAACTACCATGCAACTTCAGACTTTAGTAGACGGCGCCCAAATCCAGTGCTCCTCGTTTGGAAATCGAACACAGTTCTTCTGACTAATAAGACAAACGCCCTAACTATGCAGGTAACAGAGAAATATGTTAGTGTGCGGGTGCAATTTTTATTTGACATTTCTAAACTAATGCCACTGTTTTTGTACATTATATAGTATACATATATATATATATATATATATATATATATATATATATATATATATATATATATATACACATATGTATATATGTATATACATAAATATATATATATATATATATATATATATATCTATATATATATATATATATATATATATATATATATATCATATATATATATATATATATATATATATATATATATATATATCTATATATATATATATATATATATATATATATATATATATGATGCGATATGTATGAGACATTGTTGCATGTCACGTGCTTTGCCATTCCTCAGAAATTGGGAATCATCGTTTTTAACTTCCTTGGATACAGAGTGGTCCGAGCGACAGCTTAGGAAGGCTTACACAGCTTCCTTTGAGGTGGTATGATCAAGTCTGCTGCCTTAGCAAATCAGTGCCTTTGTCCTGTCGCCATGAGACATATGCAGAGGTGACTTTGAACGATGGGTGTGAGTTTGTGTGTAAGTGTGAGCCTCTATCCTACATATTAAAGAAATGTAGACTAATTGTGGCGAGACTATTACGGGGAGAGAAGGGAGAGCTGGAATGGCTCTGCCAATGTGTTTCTGTTTGGTGAAGTGAAACTAGCTGAAATGGGTAAGAATTACTGTGCTTTGGCCAAAGGTGTGGCTTGACTGTGTTTTTGATATTTTGTAAAGATGTTCTATGTCATTTAATCTTTTGACTTAATATTTACAATTGTGTATGCTTACCAATTTGTTCTCCTGTTCTTTTAACAGGGGATTCTGGTAGGGGGAACTATAGTCTGGAGAAGAGTGGGATGGTGTTGACTAATTACTGTGTAGACTGTTGATTACCGAGGGTTATCTGAGTTATTTGGACTTTGAGTTACTCAGTTAATAATTCTGTTAAGAATCTGAGTTATTCATTTAATCATTCTGTTAAGAAACTAAGTTATTCAGTTAATACTTTACTTTTAAATAAATATATATTTTTGTAAGTTCTGATTTTATGACCTATTAAATGGAGGGGAGGTATGACGAGAGAGAGAGAGAGAGAGAGAAAGCTGTTGGCTATCAGGAAAAGAGAGAGAGAAAATGTGTTACCAAAACCCAGTTGCCTGCCGCTTTGGCTTTCGCTACCAAAAGAATAAAGAGATAAAATTGTCTCCGTTATTATTTTATATAATATATAGTATATATATATATATATATATATATATATATATAATATATATATATATATATATACTATATATGCAGTAGTACCTCAGGAAACGAAATTAATCCGTTCTGAGGCGGCCTTCGTAACAACCTGATTTTTTTTTGTATCTTGAACCACATTTTGCATGTAAATTGCCTAATTCATTTCAAGCCCTACAAAAACACCCCAGTAAATTTATAATAAAGCTAAATTGGCCAATAAACAATGAAATACAACAATTTGGACATTTAATACCTAACTTAAACAACATATACTACTAATATGTACTACATACCTGTAAATAAAGTGTATTAGTGTACAGGTACAAGAAATACTGTACATACATATGTACACATGTAATAAAATGTGGGAGGAAACTTCCGTTTCGGATGAGGCGATCTCTGACAAAGTGGCGACAGAGGAGAGGACAATAGCAGAAAACTTGATTAACACTTAACTTTACGAAACACATTAAAAAATGACAGGAAACATTAACACTAAAAAACTTTACGAAACACATTAACAAATGGCACAAAACATTAAACACTTAACTTTACAAAAAACTTAAAATTAAATTTCTTTTTTTTGTCTTTTTTTGTTTTTTTTTATTTTTTATTTTTTTTACGTTTTTATACTTTTACGTTTTTTTTTTTTTTTTTTGTTTTTTTTTTTTTTTTTTTTTTACAAAATTTCAATTTCTTCAACCGCTTTCAACTTTTCAGTAGTATCACTTGGATCTTCCCGTTGTTTACTCCCTACTAAAGACCTCTTTAAAAAATAACTATCCAATTAAAAAATTGCTTCTGCCTGCATTTCACAATGTTCCTGAAACGACTCAGGCAAACATCATCAAACTGCGCAAGCATACGACCTTAGTAAACCTTTTCTGGTGTCGCTTTTCTACAAATGATTGCACCTTATGAAAAGCAGCTAGAGCATCCTTAATTTTTGCCGTTTGTCATAGGGTCATCCTCCTCCTCCTCCTCACCACTGCTAGAGAACTCTTCTTGAACGATGCTATGTTGCATGGCCTCCAACTCCTTCAGGTCATCCGTCGTAAGCTCCTCTTGGTGCTCCTCGAGAAGGTCACTGATGTCGTCCTCGTCAATGACCAGCCACATGGACTTGCAGAGTGCAACGATCTCGTCGAGATCTGGTTGCGAAACAGTTTCAAGATCATCAACTGTTTCTGAATCTGCATCAGCTTTGCCCACCTCGAATCCCTCGAAGTCTCGGGTGGATACAGCATCAGGCCAGAATTTCCTCTACGAAGAATTCAGGTTCGTCTCGAAACCTCCTGACAAGCTTGATCGATGAGTCGGATGCATATCAAGATATCGAAATGGTCCTTCCAAAATTCATGCAAGGTGAGGTTTGTGGTATTGGTGATGTCGAAACATCTCTTGAAAAGATGTTTTGTATACAGCTTCTTGAAGTTCGATATCAATTGCAGGGACATTGTCCAACACCAGCAGACATTTCATAGGAGGCGCTTCTCTTCCAAGAATTTCTTCACTTTCGGGCCAAACAGATTTACCCCCCACTCGGTGAACAAAAGTCTCGTTACCCAGGCTTTTGCATTAGCCCTCCACATCACTGGAAGCTTCTCCTTTAACACTTTGTGGGCCTTGAGCGCTCGAGGAGTCTCCGAATAATAGACAAGTAGGGGCTTCACCTTGCAATCCCCACTGGCGTTCGAACAAAGTGTGAGCGTAAGCCTGTCTTTCATAGGCTTATGCCCGGGTAGCTTCTTCTCTTCCTCCGTGATGTACGTCCGACGAGGCATTTTTTCCAGGCCAGTCTCATCACAGTTGAAGACTTGCTGAGAACTGTAGCCTTTGTTGATCGTCATCTCGTCGAACGTCTTAATAAAGGCTTCGGCCGCTTACGTGTCTGAGCTGGCCGCCTCCCCATCCCGCACCACCAAATGGATGCCAGTCCATTTACAGGATTTTTCAAACCACCCACGAGAAGCCTTGAATTTTGGGGTTGGCTTTGATGTCCCTTCTCCTCCATCGTCTTCGGCCTGGGCAATCAAATTGCCGAAAATAGTGCTAGCCTTGTGGCAGATTGCTGTCTCGGTTATCGTATCACCAGCGATTTCTTTGTCTTTTATCCATACAAGAAACAGCCTCTCCATTTCATCGTGCACGTGGCTCCTCCTGTTGGACAAAATAGTCACGCTCTTGGAAGGTGTAGCTGTTTTGATGGCTTCCTTCTGCTTAAGGATGGTGCCTATTGTCAATGGATTTTGGCCGTATTCCTTAGCGATCACACTCAACCACATGCCAGCCTCATACTTCTTGATAGAAAGCATCCTCTTCTTTCCATGAACTTCAGCAACTTTCTTGGGACCCATGACTATACGTAATTAAGTTATGTAGTACTAAATAAGTTCTCACACAACATGATAAAGTACAAAGCTTAATCACTGACGACAACTTTACATTAACAAACGATAACGCTGGTGCGAAACAAAGTGGCCGAAGAACGCCATTATGAAGAGCACGATGGGAGAGATGCTGACCAATAGGAGAGCAGATCTTATGGCGGTGACTAGCATCAGGAACTAGTGGGAGAGCGGGCAGGATGGTTGGCGAGTCTACTCAGTTGGCGGCGCGCGAGTTTTAAAATTGTTCTCTGCGGTCCATGCGAATCTCGGGACTTTACAGCAACAACCTTTTGTAACCTGAATTATTTTCGTATGCAGAGGCAAAAAAAAACTTCGTATTTGCTTTCGTAATTTGAATTTTTTGTAAGTTGGGACTTTTGTATGTCGCGGTTCCACTGTGTGTGTGTGTGTATATATATATATATATATATATATATATATATATATATCTATATATATATATATATATATATATATATATATATATATATATATATATATATATATATATATATATATATATATATATATACACGTGTGTGTATTTTTATTTGACATTTCTAAACTAGTGCCACTGTTTGTTATACACAGGCTCTGAATCAAGTAATTTGAACAATTACTACAAAATGCCTTAAAACCTCATCCTCCTAATTCTGTCATGTTTGTTTCCTTCTTAACCCACTTAGCACAGCGAAAAAAATCACAACCAACAAAGAGCTGCATGACAATATAGAAATACATTCCAGGTTGTAATCTGCAACGAATAAGAACTTATTGTTTTTTGTCCCGTTCATTCTTTTATCCATATTTCTTTTTCTTAGGACTGTGATAGCTTAGAATACTTGAAGGCTCAATTAGAATACTCGAAGGACCAACTCCTTTCCCTTCCCTCCCCCCTCTTTTTCTTAGGACTGTGATAGCTTAGAATACTTCAAGGTCCAACTCCTTCTCTTCCCCTTCCTTCCTCTCCCCTCCCCTCCCCCTCCCCCACTCCCCCATCTGACTGAACGTTTTAGGTAAAAGGCGGCCATTGCAGCCTTCAGAGGCTCTTCTTCCCGTCCAATGTTCCGGACGGACAATCCGGAAAATTAAACAGAGTGATTCAATGATGACAGGAATCTGCTCCTTCAGCCCTTTCAATTGGCGGAACCCGGCCCCCCTTCCCCCCGGCACCCACCAACACCCATCCACCCGACTCCACCACTGCCAAATATCCCTGGGACATTATAAGGAGAGAAGTGGTGAAGAGGCTGGAGGAAAGATGGGGGGGAAGGAGGAGGAGGAGGAGGAGAAAAGAAAGGGAAAACTACAATTGCTTCCGTTTTTCTTTCGCATTGTATTTTACTGTCGATTTTTATTTCATTCGCCTCATATTCTATATAAACACAATCTCTTTATTTTGTCTTTCTTCTCGTTTCATTCCATAACGCTACAGTTATAATTCGTGTTTCGCTTTTTCCCTTTTCTAGACTATTCTGTTTTATTTTCTTTTTACGTTACTTGAACAGCCTTGTGTAATTACCTTTCCTTTACAACACATTACCCTTCGATTTTTTTTCTCTCTCTCTTTTTTTCAGGTCCCTTTAATTGCCTTTCGGTCAGCAGTTTACTCTTTTGATTGCATTCGTTTTATTTCCATGTCCTCCTCTCCATGCAATTCGAACTTTTTTTAATTGATTTCACCTGCTCTTAAACGGCGTTTATCCATGGATTTGAGTGTGGACGTTTGTACCCGCGTTAGTCTCTGTTATGCGGTGTTTCTTTGTCTCTCTTAATTAATGCGGCTTCTCTCTCTCTCTCTCTCTCTCTCTCTCTCTTACTTTGCTTTCGTATCTTTGCATCTCAAATTCCATAGGCATCCGAACTAAATTTATTCCTGAAATAAACTGCACATTCGTGACTGTTACCATCACCACGTCATCGACATCGTTCGTTTTTCATAAATATTTTTTTTCTCCTCCGGGACGACGGATATCGCTTCCGTTTCTCTCGCCATTTCAGCTTCATAAAAGACTTTTCATTTGAACGAACTGAAAACTGAAGTAATTTTGTGTCCCTCTGTTAATGAACTTTCCCCTGCGTTCTGTTATATTTCTGTCCTTAATCAAGACACTGGAATCATCATCATACAATCTCACTCTTATCGTTGCATTGTGTTAGTTTTTAATTATTCGTTTGTTTTATCTTTTGGTTTGCTTTTCTTTTGTACTTCTAGCGGGCTTCATTCCTAACTGTATTCCTATGCTTTACGTTACGTGGAATATCCCTAAGGTGAGAAACATTTTAACAGTTTTTGGAGGAACTAAGGGGCAATACTTCATCAATTCTTCAAATTTTACTCTTCTAGGATCAGCACTTTCAGACCGGTTTCTCTTAATCTTTGTCACTCACTCCTATTATTCTTACTGCTCTTTTTACCCCTTTATTTCTCTTTCAAACACACCTGCCAGGGTAATGTTATAAGATTGTCGGTCCCATCCACCTTTATATGAAATGCGAACACATGTTGTACCCAAAAACTTTACAATAGATCCCTATAGGCATTCATTGTAAACAGATTCCAATGCAACAAGTTAAGCAGTGTGATCACAGCAACCCTAATGAAGCTTATATATATAAATCATAAAATATAATTTCCATATTCTACTAGTTACCAATGAACCTGATCTAATATTATCTACTTGTTTTTTTTTTAACCACCTGTTACCATAAAGCTTCAATAAATCAAACCTAAAGTAAAGTACTGCTGTCAGTGCACCTCATTCGGCCCTTAGCTGCAACCCCTTTAATTCATTTTACTGTACCTCCGTTCATATTCTCTTTCTTCTATCTTGTTTTCCACTCTTTCCTAACAGCTAGTACTGCTTAATGCAACTTCGAGGTTTTCCCAACCCTATTACACCTTTGAAAACTAAACTCTCAATTTCCCTTTCAGTGCTGAATGACCTCATTGGTCCCGGCGCTTGTCCTTGGCCTATATTTTATATACTTACTCCTATTCAATAAATAAAAAAATTCAAGAAAAGGGAAAAGATAAATGTTCATTTGAACATGGGTGCAAGACCGCTCTCCGTTCTTGGCGAAGTTTCCAATCATAAAAGCGAACACATTTCTGATCACATGTACTGATTATTTTTGGGGATTTTGTAGGTGGCATTTGGTGCAAGTGATCTTACGTTATTTCCGCCCATGTCTACTACCAAATGTTTTGTAATTTAAATACGAAACTATTTTAAAATATTAACTTTCCTGCCCATGAAAATGTTCACAAGGAACAAATAACTAAAATTTTCATGGAAACATTCAACTAGTCTTAAAAAATTCTAAAGTATACTGTCTGAAGAAGACAGAAAATGAGCAGCAGATTTAACGAGAATTTGAAGCTTATCATTTCCTCATCTATTCACCTGAGTAAATAAATATTTCGAGGATTCCTTTAGCACTTTCGCTTGCAAACTTGCAATACAAAGGGAAACGAATTTTGTACAGCTGACAAAACTTGAATGACACTTTTAGGTATGAGATAAAACAAAATAAGTGTGTGAAGAAAGCTTCATTTGATAAATGAAATACGAAACTAGATTAAAATTTGATGGCGTATATCAAATATCAAAGGCGACAAAGGCTTTTTCCAGAGTTAACAACCTCGTCACAGTATTGGCATACAAATCCCCTTAACATGGTGGGAAAATAATACGTATTTGCGGCACAATAGGAGGATGGAATCAAGTCTGAAAACTCCAGATAATCATAATAATACCGAGTTGTATAGCACCAACTTTGCTATTCCTGGAACGTCAATATGAATCGAACTTCTATATGAAAGGAACTTTAGTGGCGAAAGCATCATAATCAGTACTAGGTTCAACTTCAGAACTTCACAGTTAAAATAAACACGAAACAATCCAAGACTGAATCAGGGCAGGTTATTTGTGACAGCTAATCTATTAAGTCTGCCTCAATGAACAGGTAATTGAATATTCAACTAATCAATACAATATATCCATATATACATACATATATCTACCAAGAAATTTATTTCGGCGTCAAAGAACTGGGGATCACATATTCGGTATGCTCGAAAAAACAAATTGGTTAAACGTTGTGCTTTACTTTAGGTTCATGATATGAAAAGTAATGAATATAAGTGTTTGTGTGGGTGTTCTTCCTATACACGCTGCATTTAAAGTCACTATTAGATATATATATATATATATATATATATATATATATATATATATATATATATATATATATATACAAATATATATATATATATATATATATATATATAATATATATATATATATATATATATATATATATATATATATATATATATATAAGCGAATACCACGGGAAATGATAGAACAGAATCCAGCGCTTTCGACCTCTTTATTCCGACATCGTCAAGGAGCTACTAAAGTACAATCGGAGAGGAAGGCCTCAGGTACAAACAAGATCAGGAATACCAGATGGTTAATTATCAAAGGGTAAAAATTAAAAGGGATAATCCAGGATTATCGGATATCACACGGTCACAAACCTAAACAGATTCTGACCCTAACCGAAATTACAAAGTATCTTTACAGTCCAAAACATGTAAAAACTGAATATATTAATTTTGTTGCTTATATTTATCTACAACTTTTTTTCATTATGAAAGCATCAGTTTAAATAAACCAAGACTTAAATTTAGAACATTTCTATTATTTGACTTGATAAAACAAGATTCAATGATATTCCTTTTAACTGTGTCATTACATGGGACTAAGGCTCTTGCTTGACTCCAGTTAATAGGATGGTCTAAATCTCTCATATGTACAAATAATGCATTCGATATTTGCCCAGTTCTCACAGAATATTGATGTTGCTAAGACGCTGTGAAAGAGATTTGCCAGTCTGTCCGTAATAGATTTTATCACACTTTTTGCAAGGAATTTCATTATGCAGCCTGGAAGATTTTTAGGAGAATTTTTGATTACTAAACTCTTGACATTAATATTACTGAAAACAACATTTATGTTAAAAAGCTTTAAAATTCTAGGAATATCTAAAAACCTTTCATCATAAGGTAATTTTAGAATGTTATGCTTACTAAATTCAAGTTTGTCATTAGTTGAATAAAATGTTTTTTCTAGCTCTTTTCCAGCCACGTCTACAAAAGTCCTTGGGTATTTAAGTTTCAATGCAATATCAATAAATAGTTTTTTTTAATTTCAGCATCAATAAACTGCGGGCTACAGACACGTAAAGCCTTAGGAACATCCCAGAAAAAACAGAGAATTTAACATTTTGATGGTGATTGGAGTAGTAATGAACAAAAGAGGCAATATTAGTTGATTTTCGAAAGACTGAAAAGGTGAAATTTCTACCATAGAAATGATAGAAATTTCACCTTTTCAGTCTTTCGAAAATCAACTAATATTGCCTCTTTTGTTCATTACTACTCCAATCACCATCAAAATGTTAAATTCTCTGTTTTTTCTGGGATATTCCTAAGGGCTTTACGTGTCTGTAGCCCGCAGTTTATTGATGCTGAAATTAAAACTATTTATGATATTGCATTGAAACTTAAATACCCAAGGACTTTTGTAGACGTGGCATGGAAAAGAGCTAGAAAAACATTTTATTCAACTAATGACAAACTTGAATTTAGTAAGCATAACATTCTAAAATTACCTTATGATGAAAGGTTTTTAGATATTCCTAGAATTTTAAAGCTTTTTAACATAAATGTTGTTTTCAGTAATATTAATGTCAAGAGTTTAGTAATCAAAAATTCTCCTAAAAATCTTCCAGGCTGCATATATGAATTCCTTGCAAAAAGTGTGATAAAATCTATTACGGGACAGACTGGCAAATCTCTTTCACAGCGTCTTAAGCAACATCAATATTCTGTGAGAACTGGGCAAATATCGAATGCATTATTTGTACATATGAGAGATTTAGACCATCCTATTAACTGGAGTCAAGCAAGAGCCTTAGTCCCATGTAATGACACAGTTAAAAGGAATATCATTGAATCTTGTTTTATCAAGTCAAATAATAGAAATGTTCTAAATTTAAGTCTTGGTTTATTTAAACTTGATGCTTTCATAATGAAAAAAGTTGTAGATAAATATAAGCAACAAAATTAATATATTCAGTTTTTACATGTTTTGGACTGTAAAGATACTTTGTAATTCGGTTAGGGTCAGAATCTGTTTAAGTTTGTGACCGTGTGATATCCGATAATCCTGGATTATCCCTTTTAATTTTTACCCTTTTGATAATTAACCATCTGGTATTCCTGATCTTGTTTGTACCTGAGGCTTCCTCTCCGATTGTACTTTAGTAGCTCCTTGACGATGTCTGAATAAAAAGACGAAAGCGCTTGGATTCCTGTCTATCATTTCCCGTGGTATTCGATTATTTATGAAGTCACGTGCATCTACTGTGATTTTTTAAGCTATATATATATATATATATATATATATATATATATATATATATATATATATATATATATATATATATATATATATATATTATATATATATATATATATATATAGTGACTTTAAATTCAGCGTGTATAGGAAGAACACCCACACAAACACTTATATTCATTACTTTTCATATCATGAACCTAAAGTAAAGCACAACGTTTTAACCAATTTGTTTTTTCGGAGCATACTGAATATGTGATCCCCAGTTCATTGACGCCGAAATAAATTTCTTGGTAGATAGTTTTACTAAACTGTGTTACCCAAAGTTTTTTATACTACAGTCTCTATCTAAAGCTAGATCGATGTTTTACGCCCCTCATGATATAACTGAAAAGGTAGATTTTTAGGCATCTCTTGCTCTTCCTTATAATAGAGAACTTAATAAATTTTCTAGGCAGCTTAAAGGAAAAAAAGAATGGCTTCAACATAGTTTTTTCAGTACAACAGTACAATCAAGAAGAAACTCATTAAAATAACCCGGTAATAGAGAATGTAGAGTATATGTAACACCTTGCAGTGATTGCAATGAATGTTACGTGGAGAAAGCGGACGTTCTATTGATAAGAGAAGGGAAGAACACGTTGCTGCTTGCAAAAGGGGAAGTTCATACAGTGCAATTGCGCAACATACATGGGAGAAAACCACGCAATAAATTTTAAGGGTACAAGGTTGTTTTTGCATGTAATGACAGGACTTTGAGACGAGTAGTAAAGGGGCGTTAATTTCATTAAACGGACCTTTGCAGGAAATACTGTATTACAGAAAATACAGCTTATTTGTGAAGAGATATTTAGGAAAGGGAAAATTTCAAACTTTAGAAATATATGTGCCAATAACGATGCTGCTTCCTCTCCTGTTTACTCCACTCAGGTCATTTTCTCCAACAAACCACCCCCAAACCACCATGAGAACAAGCAGTTGACAATAGAAAACATTCATTCCCCCACGAAGATCAAGACGAATTCTGGAAAGAACGAGGGCTCAACCGCCTGATCATTCATACTATTAAACTAGCTTTGTTACCGTAACCGTTGTGTTTTTTTTTCAAAATGTTTGTGCTCTTACTTGTTAGTTCCTTGAGGTGACATATCACATTTTAGTGAACAAGACCACAGTTGATGGTCGAAAGCTTTAATGTTGTACATGAATATATATTTTAAACTACAAGAGGATTTTACTTCATTGTGGATTGTATCCCCATATATATATATATATATATATATATATATATATATATATATATATATATATAATTATGTATGTACATATGCATG
>NC_087210.1:25354092-25376592 GCF_015104395.2 Macrobrachium nipponense
CATGCATATGTACATACACACACACACACACACACACACACACACACACACACATATATATATATATATATATATATATATATATATATATATATAATATATATATAAATGTTTATATTGTATTGATTAGTTGAATATTCAATTACCTGTTGATCGAGGCAGACTTTATAGATTAGCTGTCACAAATAACCTGCCCTGATTCAGTCTTGGATTGTTTCGTGTTTATTTTAACTGTGAAGTTCTGAAGTTGAACCTTGTACTGATTATCATGCTTTCGTCACTAAAGTTCCTTTCATATAGAATTTCGATTCATATTGACGTTCCAGGAATAGCAAAGTTGATGCTACACAACTAAGTATTATTATGATTATCTGGAGTTTTCTGACTTGATTCCATCCTCCTATTGTGCCGAAATACGTATTATTTTCCCACCATGTTACGGGGATTTGTATGCCAATACTGTGACGAGGTTGTTAACTCTGAAAACAGCCTGTGTCGCCTTTGATATTTGATATACGCCTTCAAATTTTAATCTAGTTTCGTATTTCATTTATCAAATGAAGCTTTCTTCACACACTTATTTTGTTTTATCTCATACCTAAAAGTGTCATTCAAGTTTTGTCAGCTGTACAAAATTAGTTTCCCTTTGTATTGCAAGTTTGCAAGCGAAAGTGCTAAAGGAATCCTCGAAATATTTACTTACTCAGGTGAATAGATGAGGAAATGATAGGCTTCAAACCCTCGTAAAATCTGCTGTTCATTTTCTGTCTTCTTCAGACATTATACTTTAGAATTTTTTAAGACTAGTTGAATGTTTCCATGAAAATGTTAGATATTTGTTCCTTGTGAACATTTTCATGGACAGGAAAGTTAAATATTTTAAAATAGTTGAAAATTTAAATTAAAAAACATTTGGTAGTAGACATGGGCGGAAATAACGTAAGATCACTTGCACCAAATGCCACCTACAAAATCCCCAAAAATAATCAGTACACGTGATCAGAAATGTGTTCGCTTTTATGTTTGGAAACTTCGCCAAGAACGGAGAGCGGTCTTGCAGCCATGTTCAAATGAACATTTATCTTTTCCCTTTTCTTGAATTTTTTTATTTATTGAATAGGAGTAAGTATATAAAATATAGGCCAAGGACAAGCGCCGGGACCAATGAGGTCATTCAGCACTGAAAGGGAAATTGAGAGTTTAGTTTTCAAAGGTGTAATAGGGTTGGGAAAACCTCGAAGTTGCATTAAGCAGTACTAGCTGTTAGGAAAGAGTGGAAAACAAGATAGAAGAAAGAGAATATGAACGGAGGTACAGTAAAATGAATCAAAGGGGTTGCACTAAGGGCCGAATGAGGTGCACTGACAGCAGTACCTTACTTTAGGTTTAATTTATTGAAGAATAATGGTAACAGGTGGTTTACAAAAAAACAAGTAGATAATATTAGATCAGGTTTATTGGTAACTAGTAGAATATGGATATTATATTTAATGTTTTATATATATAGGCTTCAATAGGGTT
Organism: Macrobrachium nipponense; assembly: GCF_015104395.2. Classification (NCBI taxonomy): domain Eukaryota; kingdom Metazoa; phylum Arthropoda; class Malacostraca; order Decapoda; family Palaemonidae; genus Macrobrachium; species Macrobrachium nipponense. Next base: position 25,355,614 of record NC_087210.1, read on the forward strand.
GCTGTGATCACACTGCTTAACTTGTTGCATTGGGATCTGTTTACAATGAATGCCTATAGGGATCTATTGTAAAGTTTTTGGGTACAACATGTGTTCGCATTTCATATAAAGGTGGATGGGACCGACAGTCTTATAACATCACCCTGGCAGGTGTGTTTGAAAGAGAAATAAAGGGGTAAAAAGAGCAGTAAGAATAATAGGAGTGAGTGACAAAGATTAAGAGAAACCGGTCTGAAAGTGCTGATCCTAGAAGAGTAAAATTTGAAGAATTGATGAAGTATTGCCCCTTAGTTCCTCCAAAAACTGTTAAAATGTTTCTCACCTTAGGGATATTCCACGTAACGTAAAGCATAGGAATACTGTTATGAATGAAGCCCGCTAGGAGTACAAAAGAAAAGCAAACCAAAAGATAAAACAAACGAAAAATTAAAAACTAACACAATGCAGCGATAAGAGTGAGATTGTATGATGATGATTCCAGTGTCTTGATTAAGGACAGAAATATAACAGAACGCAGGGGAAAGTTCATTAACAGAGGGACACAAAATTACTTCAGTTTTCAGTTCGTTCAAATGAAAAGTCTTTTATGAAGCTGAAATGGCGAGAGAAACGGAAGCGATATCCGTCGTCCCGGAGAAAAAAAATATTTATGAAAAACGAACGATGTCGATGACGTGGTGATGGTAACAGTCACGAATGTGCAGTTTATTTCCAGGAATAAATTTAGTTCGGATGCCTATGGAATTTGAGATGCAAAGATACGAAAGCAAAGTAAGAGAGAGAGAGAGAGAGAGAGAGAGAGAGAGAGAGAGAAGCCGCATTAATTAAGAGAGACAAAGAAACACCGCATAACAGAGACTAACGCGGGTACAAACGTCCACACTCAAATCCATGGATAAACGCCGTTTAAGAGAGGTGAAATAATTAAAAAAGTTCGAATTGCATGGAGAGGAGGACATGGAAATAAAACGAATGCAATCAAAAGAGTAAACTGCTGACCGAAAGGCAATTAAAGGGACCTGAAAAAAGAGAGAGAGAAAAAAAATCGAAGGGTAATGTGTTGTAAAGGAAAGGTAATTACACAAGGCTGTTCAAGTAACGTAAAAAGAAAATAAAACAGAATAGACTAGAAAAGGGAAAAAGCGAAACACGAATTATAACTGTAGCGTTATGGAATGAAACGAGAAGAAAGACAAAATAAAGAGATTGTGTTTATATAGAATATGAGGCAAATGAAATAAAAATCGACAGTAAAATACAATGCGAAAGAAAAACGGAAGCAATTGTAGTTTTCCCTTTCTTTTCTCCTCCTCCTCCTCCCCCCCATCTTTCCTCCAGCCTCTTCACCACTTCTCTCCTTATAATGTCCCTGGGATATTTGGCAGTGGTGGAGTCGGGTGGATGGGTGTTGGTGGGTGCCGGGGGGAAGGGGGGCCGGGTTCCGCCAATTGAAAGGGCTGAAGGAGCAGATTCCTGTCATCATTGAATCACTCTGTTTAATTTTCCGGATTGTCCGTCCGGAACATTGGACGGGAAGAAGAGCCTCTGAAGGCTGCAATGGCCGCCTTTTACCTAAAACGTTTCAGAGTGGGGGAGGGGGAGGGGGAGGGGAAGGAGAAGGAGAAGGGGAAGGAGAAGGAGTTGGACCTTGAAGTATTCTAAGCTATCACAGTCCTAAGAAAAAGAGGGGGGAGGGAAGGGAAAGGAGTTGGTCCTTCGAGTATTCTAATTGAGCCTTCAAGTATTCTAAGCTATCACAGTCCTAAGAAAAAGAAATATGGATAAAAGAATGAACGGGACAAAAACAATAAGTTCTTATTCGTTGCAGATTACAACCTGGAATGTATTTCTATATTGTCATGCAGCTCTTTGTGGTTGTGATTCTCTGTGCTAAGTGGGTTAAGAAGGAAACAACATGACAGAATTAGGATGAGGTTTTAAGGCATTTTGTTAGTAATTGTTCAAATTACTTGTTACAGAGCCTGTGTATAACAAAACAGTGGCACTAGTTTAGAAATGTCAAATAAAAATTACACACACGTATATATAATATAATAAAATAATTCAAATATATTATATACTATATTATATATATAGGGATATATACTAGATATATATACATTATGATATATATATATATATATATAGATATATAGATATATATATAGTATATATCTGATATATATATATATATATATATATATATATATATATATATATATATATCTATATATATATATATATATATATATATAATATATACACACACACACACAGTGGAACCGTGACATACAAAAGTCCCAACTTACAAAAAATTCAAATTACGAAAGCAAATACAAAGTTTTTTTTGCCTCTGCATACGAAAATAATTCAGGTTACAAAAGGTTTGTTGCTGCAAAGTCCCGAAATTCGCATGGGACCGCAGAGAACAATTTTAAAACTCGCGCGCCGCCAACTGAGTAGACTCGCCACCATCCTCCCGCTCTCCCACTAGTTCCTGATGCTAGTCACCGCCATAAGATCCTGCTCTCCTATTGGTCAGCATCTCTCCCATCGTGCTCTTCATAATGGCGTTCTTCGGCCACTTTGTCGCACCAGCGTTATCGTTTGTTAATGTAAATTTGTGTCAGTGATTAAGCTTTGTACTTTATCATGTTGTGTGAGAACTTATTTAGTACTACATAACTTAATTACGTATAGTCATGGGTCCCAAGAAAGTTGCTGAAGTTCATGGAAAGAAGAAGAGGATGCTTTCTATCAAGAAGTATGAGGCTGGCATGTGGTTGAGTGTGATCGCTAAGGAATACGGCCGAAATCCATTGACGATAGGCACCATCCTTAAGCAGAAGGAAGCCATCAAAACAGCTACACCTTCCAAGGGCGTGACTATTTTGTCCAACAGGAGGAGCCACGTGCACGATGAAATGGAGAGGCTGTTTCTTGTATGGATAAAAGACAAAGAAATCGCTGGTGATACGATAACCGAGACGGCAATCTGCCACAAGGCCAGCACTATTTTCGGCAATTTGATTACCCAGGCCGAAGACGATGGAGGAGAAGGGACATCAAAGCCAACCCCAAAATTCAAGGCTTCTCGTGGGTGGTTTGAAAAATTCTGTAAATAGACTGGCATCCATTCGGTGGTGCGGGATGGGGAGGCGGCCAGCTCAGACACGTAAGCGGCCGAAGCCTTTATTAAGACGTTCGACGAGATGACGATCAACAAAGGCTACAGTTCTCAGCAAGTCTTCAACTGTGATGAGACTGGCCTTTTTTGGAAAAAAATGCCTCGTCGGACGTACATCACGGAGGAAGAGAAGAAGCTACCCGGGCATAAGCCTATGAAAGACAGGCTTACGCTCACACTTTGTTCGAACGCCAGTGGGGATTGCAAGGTGAAGCCCCTACTTGTCTATTATTCGGAGACTCCTCGAGCGCTCAAGGCCCACAAAGTGTTAAAGGAGAAGCTTCCAGTGATGTGGAGGGCTAATGCAAAAGCCTGGGTAACGAGACTTTTGTTCACCGAGTGGGTAAATCTGTTTTGGCCCGAAAGTGAAGAAATTCTTGGAAGAGAAGCGCCTCCCTATGAAATGTCTGCTGGTGTTGGACAATGTCCCTGCTCACCCTCCTGGCCTCGAGGAAGATATCCTAGCAGAGTATTCTTTTATCAAGGTTCTTTATCTTCCGCCTAACACCATCCCTCTCCTCCAGCCCATGGACCAGCAATTGATATCGAACTTCAAGAAGCTGTATACACATCTTTTCAAGAGATGTTTCAACATCACCAATACCACAAACCTCACCTTGCATGAATTTTGGAAACCATTTCGATATCTTGATATGCATCCGACTCATCGATCAAGCTTGTCAGGAGGTTTCGAGACGAACCTTGAATTCTTCGTAGAGGAAATTCTGGCCTGATGCTGTATCCACCCGAGACTTCGAGGGATTCGAGGTGGGCAAAGCTGATGCAGATTCAGAAACAGTTGATGATCTTGGAACTGTTTCGCAACCAGATCTCGACGAGATCGTTGCACTCTGCAAGTCCATGTGGCTGGTCATTGACGAGGACGACATCAGTGACCTTCTCGAGGAGCACCAAGAGGAGCATACGACGGATGACCTGAAGGAGTTGGAGGCCATGCAACATAGCATCATTCAAGAAGAGTTCTCTAGCAGTGGTGAGGAGGAGGAGGAGGACGACCCTATGACAACGGCAAAAATTAAGGATGCTCTAGCTGCTTTTCATAAGGTGCAATCATTTGTAGAAAAGCGACACCCAGAAAAGGTTTACTAAGGTCGTATGCTTGCGCAGTTTGATGATGTTTGCCTGAGTCGTTTCAGGAACATTGTGAAATGCAGGCAGAAGCAATTTTAATTGGATAGTTATTTTTTAAAGAGGTCTTTAGTAGGAGTAAACAAACGGGAAGATCCAAGTGATACTACGAAAAGTTGCAAGCGGTGAAGAAATTGAAATTTTGTAAAAAAAAAAAAAAAAAAAAAAAAACCTAAAAGTATAAAAAAGTAAAAAAAATAAAAAAATAAAAAAAAGACAAAAAAAAGAAATTTAATTTTAAGTTTTTTGTAAAGTTAAGTGTTAATGTTTTGTGCCATTTGTTAATGTGTTTCGTAAAGTTTAGTGTTAATGTTTCCTGTCATTTTTTAATGTGTTTCGTAAAGTTAAGTGTTCAAGTTTTCTGCTATTTGTCCTCCTCCTCTGTCGCCACTTTCAGAGATCGCCTCATCCGAAACGGAAGTTTCCACATTTTATTACATGTGTACATATGTATGTACAGTATTTCTTGTACCATGTACACTAATACACTTTATTTACAGGTATGTAGTACATATTAGTAGTATATGTTGTTTAAGTTAGGTATTGAATGGTCCAAATTGTTGTATTTCATTGTTTATTGGCCAATTTAGCTTTATTATAAAATTTACTGGGGTGTTTTTGTAGGGCTTGAAATGAATTAGGCAATTTACATGCAAAATGTGGTTCAAGATACAAAAAAAAAATCAGGTTACGAAGGCCGCCTCAGAACGGATTAATTTCGTTTCCTGAGGTACTACTGCATATATATATATATATATATATATTATATATATATATATATATAATATATATATATATATATATATCTATATATATATATATATATATATATATATATAAAATAACGGAGACAATTTTATCTCTTTATTCTTTTGGTAGCGAAAGCCAAAGCGGCAGGCAACTGGGTTTTGGTAACACATTTTCTCTCTCTCTTTCCTGATAGCCAACAGCTTTCTCTCTCTCTCTCTCTCTCTCTCTCTCTCTCTCTCTCTCTCGTCATACCTCCCCTCCATTTAATTAGGTCATAAAATCAGAGTCGTGAACTTACAAAAATATACATTTATTTAAAAGTAAAGTATTAACTGAATAACTTAGTTTCTTAACAGAATGATTAAATGAATAACTCAGATTCTTAACAGAATTATTAACTGAGTAACTCAAAGTCCAAATAACTCAGATAACCCTCGGTAATCAACAGTCTACACAGTAATTAGTCAACACCATCCCACTCTTCTCCAGACTATAGTTCCCCCTACCAGAATCGCCTGTTAAAAGAACAGGAGAACAAATTGGTAAGCATACACAATTGTAAATATTAAGTCAAAAGATTAAATGACATAGAACATCTTTACAAAATATCAAAAAACACAGTCAAGCCACACCTTTGGCCAAAGCACAGTAATTCTTACCCATTTCAGCTAGTTTCACTTCACCAAACAGAAACACATTGGCAGAGCCATTCCAGCTCTCCCTTCTCTCCCCGTAATAGTCTCGCCACAATTAGTCTACATTTCTTTAATATGTAGGATAGAGGCTCACACTTACACACAAAAACTCACACCCATCGTTCACGCCCCGAAACCACTCATAACCAGTTTCAAAGTCACCTCTGCATATGTCTCATGGCAACAGGACAAAGGCACTGATTTGCTAAGCCAGCAGACTTGATCATACCACATCAAACGAAGCTGTGTAAGCCTTCCTAAGCTGTCGCTCGGACCACTCTGTATCCAAGGAAGTTAAAAACGATGATTCCCAATTTCTGAGGAATGGCAAAGCACTGACATGCAACAATGTCTCATACATATCGCATCATATATATATATATATATATATATATATATATATATATATATATATATATATTTTAATATATATATATATATATAATATATATATATATATATATATATATATATATATATATATATATATTTATATATTTAGTATATACATATATACATATGTGTGTAATATATATATATATATATATATATATATATATATATATATATATATATATATATATATATGCATACATATAATGTACAAAAAACAGTGGCATTAGTTTAGAAATGTCAAATAAAAATTGCACCCGCACACATACATATTTCTCTGTTACCTGCATAGTTAGGGCGTTTGTTCTTATTAGTCAGAAGAACTGTGTTCGATTTCCAAACGAGGAGCACTGGATTTGGGCGCCGTCTACTAAAGTCTCTGAAGTTGCATGGTAGTTTTTGTGGCATTACTTGGTTGCGACGAGGAACAAGATTGCTCGGTGAATAACAACCCTAACACACAGGTTTTGCTAAAAATCTAATGCTATCTCGAGGTAACTGTATGCGTTGGGAAAAGTTTATACATGTGTGTGTGTATATATATATATATATATATATATATATATATATATATATATATATATATATATATATATATATATATATTATATATATATGTATAAAATATATAATGTCTTTTGTAATACGTAATATATATATGTGTGTTTTTATATGCTTATACTATATATATAATACGTATATATACATATTTCTGAACCTTTCCCAACGGAATAATAGTTACCTCCAGGTAACATTAAATTTGTAGTAAAACCTATGTGAAAAGGATGTTATTTCCATGACCATCTCGTTCCTGTTCATAACAGAGTATGTCTCATGAACTACCATGTATCTTAAATAATACTTGCTTGAGCAAACTTCTGGTTTTAGTACCAGCTGTGACTGAAGCTCCTATATCACTTCAGAGGATGCGCCACTTATGTCTGGAAAAAATCAGCTCTCCTCGGGCAGTGCCAGTTTTCTGGTGACCCTGAACTTACAATTTCTGTAACAGAGACCAGTAAAGGTGCCCAACCCCTGTGGTATTATGGAGTGTGTGTCATCGCCTCCTCCAGATAAGCAACACCATCATCAATTAATACTACTGGGAGCAAACTTGTAGACTATTCAGATGCACTGGATGTTCATTACTGTGTGCTTGTTCGGAACTAGTCCAGAATTTAGATTCTCCCTAAGTCCTTAACCAGGATTTGCATCATAATGAAAAGATTTGAGGTTATGAAAATCCCCTTAAGCAACTGCAACTATTATCTTTTTAAGTAAAACATGCAACATATAAATTGAACATGCCAAGGCAGAGACTTAACCAACCGGTATTCGATTGGCCTTCCCTGGAACCTTCCCGAGGTAAAATTCTGTAGAAATTGTAATTCGACAAAGGCCGAAATATCCAATAAGGCAATGAAATCAATATCTTTAGATCATTCTTCTTAACATGATAATTCCTAGCCGTTTTTTCGGATGGCTCAAAGTCAGGTGTGGCGTTGGTTATAGAGTGACCTTCCCTGATGTAGAAAGAAGTGGGAGATTATCATGTGTTGCATGTATGTTTACAGCAGAACTGCATGAAATTTTAACTCAGAATGGAAATAGTTTTGCTATATATTGTGAGTCGAGAAGTGTACTTCCTTTAGATCTTTTAACTCTAAACCCCCTGATTTAAGAGATTTTGGAATGGCTGCTTAAGTGAAAAGAAGAGGTAAGGAGCTAATTCCGTGGGAACGACCAAGATGATCAACTTGCTAAGACAGAAGTCACCTCCCCAGAACCCAGAAGATGCCTACTGCCTTGTCGCGATGCAGATCCTCTTGTAGGTTGGGAAATAAGAAACGTTTGGCAGTCCCTTTGGGAAGGAATTGAAGCAAACCAAAGGATGCGCAGTATTACGTTATCAGTATCTCCTTGGTCATAATATCCTTATATTCCAAGGAGACAAGAAACGATCTTGTGCAGGCTTTTAAAGATTGGACATAAGAAGACTCACTCTGCCATGACTGTATTGCGGCTTTGACTGTGAGACATTTGCTGGTCGAATGTCCCAGTCTTGGGAATCCAAGACACAGGTTCCTCTCTTGGGGACGTGGCAGAGGAGGACATTTTATCCTTGCTACAAGTCTTTGGTGAGGATTGCAATTTAGATCAGTTATATATCTCTGTTAGGGAGGCAGGCGTACTCAACAAAATTTAAATCATAGACATATGCAGTATGTGTGTATATGTGTATGTATAGTATTTATGTATTTACAAATATGATTGTATATAAATGGATTTCTAGATATTTCTTATATCGAATTCTCTTTTAATTGATTTACTTGTTAGTTCCCTATGTAACTATAATGTAGATGTTGTAACGTCAGTTTTAGTAACCATGAATATATCAACCACTTACTGAGAACGTTAAGATGAAGCTTTAGTTTACATAAAGCTGTAATGAAGGCATTGCAGAGAGACTTCACGAATAGAGAAAAGCTCTGTAAAACTCACGGAAAAGGCTTACAAGTTGGTTATATTCATTACGCTAAATAAATAAGAAAAGATGAACATGAATAGTGTAACAATATCTCTCTAAAATAGCAGACAGAAGATCCGTACCGACGGCTTTCGCGTTTATTATTTGGGGCACAAATGGTTAAATATCATAAGATGATAAAGAACAAACCGAACAGCACTCTTACCTCGAACCACGAAAAGGTTATACAGTTCTTTTTAGACCACGAGTTAACCATACTATTTACAGCACGTGTATAAAAGTGATTGTTAATATCTTTGCTTATGTATATCAACATAAAAAATATCAAGTTTAAACAGTTCAAGACTCATGTTTAACAACACCAGAGTCTGACTTGTTAAACTAGTTGCAATGACATTCCCATCTGAAGTTTTACCAATTAGTCGAATAACAAAAAATTCGGTTTTTATTTACAATCTATTTCTGTAGCAACCCATCACGTTGAAAGGACTTCAAAGCAATATCCTAATACTTTCCTTCTTCAAGAAATTTAAGATAAATGATTCCATTTAGCTGTGGTAAAACTCGATATACCCAGCATATGATAGCTGTATAAATGGGCATATCAGAAGTAATGAAGTAAATACAAACGTATTTTCACCCGTTAGAGTAAGCCAAGAAAAATGCGGGATAGATATCCATCATAATTAAGTGCGCAAACACATACAAATGCGGGAAAAATATCCTAAGAGAGATGAGGGGAGAAAATCCTTCAATTAGGCTTATGAGGTCTCTCATGAATAAAGATGACATACTAAAAGGTTTTAGGGGTCGAATCTGCAGATTTAATCACCGGCAAATTAACCTTTTCCCCGAGATAAGGACTAACTTAATCGGGTCTTTTTTCATAACCGATTTTTTCCTTTAAATTCTTTTTTTCAGAAGGGACCAAGGAAACAGTTGTTTCTTAGTATATCGTAATCCATTTGTTTATCTGTTTAGTTTGTCGCTCACATAACAAAGTTCTGGACAAAGGCAGAGGAAATTTTATTTTCTGTTGATTATTTTGGCAGGTTTTATAAAGACGTATTCCGGAAAACTTTTAAATTTCAGCCCTAGTATGTAAGAATTTGACAATCTTATCGATAAAATAGTCTTACAAAGCGTGTCCATAACAGCATGAAACCTGCCTTTTTTTTTTTTTTTGTTCCTCTCATGACACTATCGATCAGTTTATGTTTCGAATTTCGCAGTTTGTTTTTAGTTTCTTTCCCGTAAGAAGGGTTGAGTGCTTGTATGTTACCCGCCTCTGAACAGGCAACGTCATCAACACGAATTCAGAATTTGTTTGATTTTCCGGGGGCGTACATCTCTGATTCGTCCTTCGAAAGGGTTGCGCCAAGGCTGCAGGCTTGTAGGAAATATTTGACAATATGATCATTGAAAATTTGGCTATGGTATGGACCTCCACGTTGCTGTTTGTCATCACAGGATGGGGATACATATATGATCCAAAATATCTGGTGGAAATGTTTTTTGGGGACTGCAGACTTACTAAACAACGCAAATACTAATCATGAACTGTGTACGTCTATGGTAATAATTTTTCTCAACAATGCAATGTGCATGAACATGCTATGGATAAACATCATTTCTTCATTTGTAACATCTATCAAGTCATTCCAGAAAGCATACTTTCGAAGTGGACAGCAAGCAGTGATTTTGGCCATCGCATACTTGTTTGTTTCTATAACGATTTTTGTAAGCAGGGTTCCATGCTATAAAACAAGTGGAAAAAAATCAGTGTATTTTCCAGCCTGACAAGTAGGTTTTTTTATTTCTACTCAGATATTTCTAAACGTCATTTTAGTATGGAACAACAAACCTCATGTTCGTAGGCATATGTCTTACCACGCACAGCACTGTGGATGCCATTATTTTTTACTGGTAAAGGTAAACAAGTGGTGGTAAATCGTACGAGATTTGGTGAGTTCATATGCTGGTAGACATAGATATCTAAAAGAAAAGTGAGTCATATAACAGTGAATAAAAATGACAGTGGGCTTTGCAAAAGATTTGGGTGATAGTTGAATCGTACACCAATTCCCCCTTCATGGAAGTGTAGTGGGAATGTTGCAATTAAACTAAATGAATGCCGGCGTATGCAAGGATTTGGAAGCTCTATTAATAACCGTTTTGTACATATATATGGAGCAGCTAATATTGTGGAAGCATTTCTACAAGGGGGTTCACTCTAGATTTTGAAGTTCAAATTTAAAGAGCGGACATAACTATGTTATATTGTATTATTTTCCAGAGCCAACCCATGTCAGAGGAAATGGCTGATAATTGGAAAACTATATATATTGCCTCAAACTAAACGAAAAGAAAGGGGAATAACTGTCTGAAAAACCATTGCTAACAGAGTTAGTAAATTTGTTATAATTTTCATGTACATGTGGTACCTATTTCTTTCGAACGGAAAATATATAAAAATTATACTTAACCGAGACATTCTTCTCCAACTGCTGCCCCAAACCGACTTTATGACAATGATCTCAAAATACAAGATAAATTTTTGCATTTAAATTTCTATCATATTCACTCACAAGGGATAATTCGAATAAAATTCTGTCAATTGGGTCATTGCTGAGTCGGGAAGTTTGGGAAAACATGCTGGTATGCAAGACAGATAGCCTGAACAGGTAAAACCTTTAGGTATAGTTGTACTTAGGTTCCAACTTCTTTTATGACTTGTGTGACCTGGTTGGTAGCTGCCTCGCCTTCCACTTGTAAGACCTGGGTTCGGTCCTATTGTGAGTCAGATATATATATATATATATATATATATATATATATATATATATATATATATATATATATATATACATGCATACACACAGATCTATTACATTTAGTGATGGCGACTGAATTTGGTGAGTATTTCACCAAACTCATCGAATGCATTCCGCAGTATCTCAGGTATTGAGTCATGAGCTCGGCAAACAATGGCCGCAACTCCCTCTCAGCTGTGTCACTTTTGTGGAGGAATTTCTATTCGTTGGGATTTGATGGAACTGACCATTTCATTTGATATCTTCGCATCTTCCACGTTTCCCTCTCCTTTGTGTGTAAATTCTCTCTCTCTCTCTCTCTCTCTCTCTCTCTCCTTCCTCTCTCTCTCGTCGTCTCTCTCTCTCTCTCCTCCTATTTTGTAGAGCTTCTCCTCTCTCTTTTAGAGAAACAATGAGAGGGAAAGGGTAAAGGGTTTTTAATTATTAATTCTCATAAGATTTTGCAATATTTGTGATACACTTTTGCTGAACATTTCCAATACATTGGAAACCATCTGGCACCTGTTAATTACCAAATTTACACTCTCATGTGGCCCTACTGTTTTACACTAGCGTTTACTAGTGTACAACTAGCTAGTAGCGTTTATTAGCTAGTTTGTTTTCTCATAAAATGTTTCGTCATTTCCATAATCGTTTTTTATGGCTTTCTTCCGTTCGGTTCCATTTAATTTCAAAGTCATATATCAGGAAATGAAGACGGATGTCGTGGTACTAGAGAACGAAAAATAAAGATTTTGATGTGCAAACAGAACGATTCTTTTCAGACATTTGTTATATTTTTATTGGGGATCTTTTCAAGGTCGCTGGAAATAAGATCTAAACGTTATTGATGATAACTTTCCACCTGACTAGCCAGAAAAAAAAAGATCCTGAGGAGAGAGAGAGAGAGAGAGAGAGAGAGAGAGAGAGAGAGAGAGAGAGAGCAGGAAGCAATAGAATTGCCAATAATAATCACATTTACAGCTTTTGTCCTCTTAACTACATAGTAATTCAATTAAACACTGGACTCCCCAGAACATCCTTTCCCTTAGATTAAACTGTACCGTAATTAGACGTTATTAATGTTGCTGTGGAGGGAAAGGACCAGGTTTTGATGCAATCATTTGCATTAATATTTCTCGTTCCTATCCATTAATCACCAGACGAATACGCCGGATTAAGTAGATCTCATTCAAGTTTTGTTATGTTTTTTTTTTCCTCTCTAGATAAATATTTCATTCTCTTTCGATCAACATTTCTTTCTCTTTCGTTCACTTTTACGTGGTTGGTATGGTCTTTGCCTGCCACGTCGGGTGGTCGCGAGTTCGATTCTCGAGCATTCCATTGAGGAGTGAGAGATGTGTATTTTTGGTGATAGAAGTTCACTCTCGACGTGGTTCGGAAGTCACGTAAAGCTGTTTGTTCCGTTGCTGGTTCCATGCAACGTAAAAACACCATACAAACAAACAAACAAACCAAACTTTTTACTCTTTGTAGAAGCAACCCGAACGGAATTTATGTTCAACTTTGACGCGAAATCACCTTTTTCACATTATATACTATATATAATATAAATTCTTATATATATATATAGATATATATATGATATATAATATATATATATATATATATATAATGAACAAACTCAATTAGAATAGTTTGCAGTTTATATAAGACAAACACTATATAGATATCTATATATATAATCTATATATATATATATATATATATATATATATATATATATATATATATATTATAATATATATATATATATATATATCTATATTATATATCTATATATATGAGCGAAAGAGAGAGAGAGAGAGAGAGAGAGAGAGAGAGAGAGAGAGAAGAGAGAGAGAGAGAGAGAGTTTGTCTTGTATAAACTGCAAACTATTCTAATTGAGTTTCTATTCATTTCCTCACAGGACGAGGTTTCGTTGTATTGCATTGAATTACCGATCGATTATTATATGCACAGTTTACTATTATACCCTGTCTACGAAAATTGTCGCTTTTAATGCCGTCTCAGAAACATGTGATCTGTGAACGTATTTACTATCAAGATGTTAACGTATGTGTGATTGAGAACTACCTAAATGCTTATGACATCTATTGAAGTTAATATATTCAAATTAATAAGATTCGGTACTGGTTTGCAGATGATTTACTTAGGTCGAAATTATGATACATCAGTTTTCCCATAACAAGAATGGGAATATTATTATCAGGAGCCAATAAAAAAAAAAAATTTTAAATAAAGGCACATAATTCACACATGCAATTACCACTGAATAATTTATGTGAATAGCTTGTACAACTACCATGTAATATAAAATAATGCGTAACTCAATTACCAATAAATGAGAAAAACATTTTAAAAATCCACATGACCGGGATTTTTGGCGGTAAGTCACCTCTCCGAATTCCCAAAGTTTCAGTTTGTCAATGAGAATTTTGAGGGTTGGCATAAATTCAACAAATTGTACTGTGCTATTTACTAACCTTAGAATGATTTATTTTTCTGTTTGAAAATATTGGAAAGTTAAACGTAAGTGGTTGGTATGTTTATCATAAAAGACGAAGTTGTCTTTTTAGAGCGTCAATATATGCGGTAGCCGATGATAATTTTACATAATAAATGAAGCACTGGACAGTATTTCAAATATATTTATAATATAGCGTGGGCCTTTAAGTGATGCGGTTGATATTATAATTAGACGATACCTTTTTATGCTGGCTTATTTAGCATTCGAAGCGACGCTTTATATATTCACAGTTATCGCTGAAAAAAAAAAAAAAATCGCGTGCCAGAATTCAGCAACGTTTTACGCTAATTAAATCACGCGGATGTTCCGGGCTGAAAACATTTTTGTTCCTATATTTTTAATTCGTACATTTGAACCATTATTCAGCGCCAGAGCAAACCACTCGCCCAAGACATCGTCCTAACAAATGTCCGGGCGCTCTCTGCCCTTTCCAAACGCTTTCATCTTTTTCCTCTTTTAATTAAGTTAATCATCCGCAGATGCTTTAAAAGCCTCGGACCCTTCCAGCAAGATCTCTCCGTGTACTTCAGAAAATTAAATTCCAACGACTGCCCGACTTCATGGCGCTGTAATTATGGGGCTGTAATTTAGCTACATGATTTCGCAGAGGATTGCAGACGCACCGCTACCTACTCGAGACCCTTTAGTTTAGGATGCCTTCGTTATCTTCATCATTTCTCATTTATTATCTTTTCGTTCGTTTTTTTTTCCATTTGGCTCTATTCATTCTGTGTATAAAGATCTTCTTTTTAAATTATCTATTATTGGCGCTTTCCTCAGCTATTACGGCCTGAAAGTTGCACTATCATATATCCAACAACTAATTTGTCAGTTTTAGTTTTAACTTTATTACATTAAGGGGTTGGTTGCCTGATGCGCCTTCTCCACTGCCTTCTGTCAAAGGCATCATCTGGCATGGTTTATTGTTTGGCAAAGGAGGATTTTACGACCTCATTCCCATGCTGTCATCAACCACAGGTATTGGAAGTGGGCCTAGCCTTTTACTAAAAAGTACGAGTGCAAGGCAGCAAATGATGCCCTTTATAGAAGGCAGTGTGGAAGGCGCATCAGACAACTGACCCCTTTATGTAGGGATAACGATGAGAAAGCATAAGAATCTGTGGAGACCCATTGTTTTTAGGCTGAGTAAATGTTACGAAGGACTATAAATGTGATTTTCAATAGTAGATATGTATGACTCCAGGGAAGTGTATATTGACTTTCATCAATTCCATGAAAATTGGTTTATTCAAATTATTGATAGAGAGAGAGAGAGAGAGAGAGAGAGAGAGAGAGAGAGAGGAGAGAATTTACTATAATGTTCTCGGATAAGTTATCGAATGTTGTATGTGGAAGTTCCTTGAGTAAAATGCATTCGCTATACCACATGAAATGTTGCTTGTATTCCACTATATCAGTTTCAAATTTTGGGAGATTTTGCTCGGCAACAAAAATATTGTCAGTAGAACTTTATTTCTTGCTTTAAATTTTAGCTGAAAGCGTCAAAATGACAATGCAGATAAAGAATGGACACCTAAAATCAGGAAATTCCTTTATTCTATATTCTTGGTAAGAAAGACGGGAAATTTAGGTTACGATTCTCCATTTCTTCTTTTACTTTCATGTGGAACTGACGAGGAAATGAAGGTACGTGTTTTTTTACGCAAAGCCTAACGAGCTCACCAAACGACAACTCCTTTTGTCCTCATAAGAGTGCGTCGTTAGTAGGTTCTTATACTCTGTATTTTATCAAGAGATGATAAACAGTTCATTATGAGCTGATAATCAGCTTAGTGGTCTGGTTAAACTAAGATATAATTTATTAATGAACTATTTACATAAGATAAAAACAAAGACTCCCTAACGCCTGAACGGTGTTCCTCTTCAGTGTTTACGTTACAGGGCGAAGCCAGAGCGCAGTTTTCCGAATAAGTGTTTTGGAAAGGGGGACGGGGCGAGAGGATAACGACCCATCATCGAAGTACTCTTCCGGGTGTTGTTAGACGATGCCTTATTCACCCAGAGGCTGCACCAACCTCCTGGATCTTCTGACTCGCAATGCCGCAACTGCCTGTGGTGGATGGGTGCCACAAGGGCGTCGGTTATCTGAAGAGAGAGGGGAACAGGAAAAAAAAGAAAAAAATGTATCTTAGTTTTACCAGACCACTGAGCTGATTAACAGTTTTCCTAGAGCTGGCTTGAAGGATTAGATATTTTTAAGTGGCTATGAACCAATGGTTACCTAGTAACGGACCTAATACAGTTTGTTTTGCGGGTTCCGAACTACATTATATAGAGAAATGAATTTCTATCACCAGAAATAAATTCCTCTGATTCCGAGCTGGCAGAGCCGAGAATCGAACTTCGGACCACCGGTTTGTTAGGCGAGCTCGAAAACCACTCGTCCAACGAGGAACTATGAAGGGGACGAGGAATCAGAGCCTTAGGGCCCACTCGATCATCGTCAAATTTTGAGATGTGCTTAATGTAGTTTGTTTTATATATATAAACATGCCTGTGAATTAAAGGGTCTTCATTTGAGAAGGTCCTATTATTATTATCCTCGAAGTATTTTTCCATGTTTATGCAGCACCTTCAACCAATCTTCTCACGTGAGAATTGTCAGTTTCAAAGGTAATTCTTGCACCATCCTATCCCATTTAAACAATTATGGGCCACCAAGGCAATGCCTTGCGCATGGAGACCATTTGCATGTTCGTGTTCCTTACTTTTACTTCCTGTCCCATACCACTTTCACCGTAGTAGCAACCATTGATATCATAGCAAGGGACTTTGTATTCATTTCAGTTATCGGGTTGACCTAATTACCGTGTAAATTAAAAGGCACAAGCTGCCAAGCATGTAATTATACGTAGTTACATGAGTATATGGATTCAGCCAGTTATTTATGAAAATCAAAAGCCTCTAATTCAATAAATGTTTTGGGTTATACTTAACAAAGTCCAGTGGGAGGACCCTGGGAAAGTGTTTCTCCAAGACATTATCCAAGACACACTCGGAAAAGAACATGGTTCATAAAAGTCCTACTGGGATCGTCGATTTAAAGCTACCAGTCTACACTACAAAACCATATTGATAACAACTATAATGTTTATGTATATAAATACACACACACACACACACACACACGCATATATATATATTATATATATATATATATATATATATATATATATATATATATATATATATATATATATGATATATATGTAATATATGCTAGAAGTAAACCCTCTTTTCAACATGTTTTATTAAAATTAATTGCTGCCTCAGTTGCATTAATTTTATACAGGTTCATCTCTGTTTTCCTAATTATGGTTTTCTCATTTTGCCTAAACTGGTGAGCAACGCACCGAAGGTTGGAATGTCTAAAATAGGTAATTATGAAAGTCAAAGTTTAATTTTATTCAAAGTCTAAAATAGGTAATTATGAAAGTCAAAGTTTAATTTTATTCAAAGAGGCCAGAGTGGTAGTTAAACCTTCGGAGTATAACTCGTAGAGATTATCAGGGGTAAAGTTAAATTCGAATTCTGGATTCTGAATATTCCTTGGTAGAAGCCGCGACATTTCGTCTGGGACTTTGGACATCACCTTAGGCGGAGATAGGTGATGGACTAAAGCAGGAGGGTGACCGGGTGAGTCCGTCTGCTTATGTACTGGCGGCACAGCAGGGGTCTTCATGCCGCTGATTTTTCATTTGCTATCGACTAGCGAGCTGCTTTGTGATTGGCTGCCTGGCTGTAGGCTCAAACCAGCACTCGTGCCGATCTTCTCAGTTGCGTGACGTCACGACGTGCTTAATTTTGATTGGTATTATTGATATTGTTAAAGTCGTCTCTGGTGTTATTTCCTTGAATTGGGGCGTTTTCGGGCGTCGATATGGTGTTGTTTGCCGTTACTGTCGGGAGCAAGAAGGCCTCCTGCGTCGTATTCATGGAGGGATTTTGTTTCTGGATAAGTAACGCCTCCAGAAGGCGCAGACGGCGAGGGTCGGGTGCTCTCCGTATTATCCTAGTGCCTCGGGTAATGCCGTCGTGGAAGATTGTCTCAAGAGGGCGCTGAGGCCGTATTCTTGATGGGCCCTTCTTGGGGGTGACAGGAGATTCTTTTCGCATTGTAGTTATTCCAGGACTTCCTCGGGCGGGGCATATGTATTGGTATACTACGTTCGTCTGCTTGAGTGGGTCTGCTGGTGGCGGTAAGAGGTTAATCTTCGAGATTAAAATCTCTTTTGCTCCTGTTTTTGTAATATATTATAAAGTCAACCATCTTGCCTTCTTCAGTGTAGAGGATGTTCTCCTCGATGATCTTCCTCATCGAGTTCCTCTCGCGGTACTAAGAGTGCGTGAAGGCCGTATAATATATCTTTTATGTTCTCTGTTGGGCGGCGTCGTGGGTTTTCTTCCTCATTCGAGCGCCATCTTTCGAGGGCGGTGCGCACTTCTCGGTTGATAAGCTCGTTAGGATATCCGTTGTTAAGGAGCATCTGCGAAGCTCTATCAGGCCCGAGGGGTGTATCCTGCCAAGTTGCAATCCAATTTGGATTAAAAGAATACTTAGAGCCCAAGACCTTAGAGAAGGTAGCCCAGTACCTAAAAGGGGATTTACGTGTAAAGAATTAAGTAACTCAGTAAAATAAGGTAAAGAAATAACTGGTAAACTATGGCTTAAGACTCAAGTCAGCCTGCTCCTGAAAAACATATTTACACGCATTTTGAACTTTTTAGGCGCCATGGTTTCAACGGAATTAAACTTCCAGAAAACCTTGTGTTACTGAACCTTACAGAAGCAGAGGCAGCACTGTTACAGTGAACTGCTTATGAAGAATTACCTATTGGATGATAAAATACGTGAAGATATGAATGTAAAGAATAAATTCTGATGTTTAGTAAGCGTAGACAATGAAATTTAATGCATTTCTCGTAGCAATTCAAGTAGTAAGTCAGCTTTCGAGGAGTAAACTGGGGAACAATATCCAAAGCAGATGAATACAAGAATTAAAAACCATTGTAAGAGTAGAGAAGACTTTCTGAAATTTAAATTTTTTTTTTTCAACGTATACTTCCTCAAGAAAATTCTCTCCATCTTTCAGTGGAATTTATCCACATATGGAGGTTTGAGTCATTTTCCTACATTCCTACTAATTCAGATATATAATCTGTTGTCAATTTACACTGACCGCTTCAGGTTGCAGTTTTATTCCTGATTTTATATTAAGAATCATCGTATGTTTTCCAAATTTCGATTTTTGTTAAATTACAGAAAATTTAATATTAGCATACCATAGACTACTTTCTTCTCTTTTGCTAGTCTCCGGAAATGGAAGAGAGAAAAAGAAAAACATCACAAAGAAACAGCGACAGTAATGATTATTAATTCCCTTGGATGACTACTCACTCGAGACAAAATTCGCGAACGAAAAAGCAGGAAGAATAAGATAATGTAAGGGGGACAGAGAAAGAGAAATTGAATTAAGGTAATGAAAATTAGTTCATAAGGGGAAGAAAGAGAGAGAAGGGGTTCAAGGGGAAGAGAGAGAGAGAGAGAGAGAGAGAGAGAGAGAGAGAGAGGGTAAACAATTCAATTAGGAGGAAATTGACAAATGAGAGAGAGTGAGAGAGAGAGAGAGAGAGAGAGAAAGGGGAAAATTGCTCCACTTTATTGTTCGTGAGAGACAAACGACAGGAGTTTGTCAAAAACAAGAGAGGGTGTCAGGATATAAGATATGATGAAATGTTGATTTCAAGGGAGTGATGAGAAATGAAAAGGCTCGAATGAATAGTGAAATGACGCTTGGCTTTTCGTGACTATGCTGAATGAATTTCAGAAAGCGTCTTCAGACTTGAACTCTCTCAGGAAGGGATTTGCAGATACACCATCTCATGCTGTACTTGTTCGTTTTGTTTGTTTTCCATGGTCCATTTTATTGCTTGCTGCGTTCATAGCTGGTCGGCTGGTAGAGTTGTTAGTGTCGTAGCATGCCTCTCAGATGTTGCGGGTTCGTGTCTCCCCCAGGGTGATAAAAAACCTGCTGCAATGCCGGGTCTGCGGTTGGAGGTTGAAACCAACATTTTTCGGAAGCTTGAATTGCAAGTCAGTGGCCCCTGTGTGCTTGTTGCATATAATAATAATAATAATAATAATAATAATAATAATAATAACCATTACCGTGAAGAAGAGGACGCCATCAAGAAAAATTATTTCTGATAATGTATCCCCGACTGACGACACCAAGAATATCGACTTAATCATATATTACCAGAATCGGAGGACGCGCGATCTTATTATGAAAAATAACCCCTCTCCACAGGTACGAGAACCCCTGAAGCAGACGCATGTAGTACCAGTATACATGCCCAGTCCGCGAATGCAGCGGCGCCTACGTAGGTATGACTACCATGCGACTGTCGACGAGACTCTCGTGCCACGCCAAGAGGGGGCTATAAAGAATCACGCCCGCACCAAACATCACGAGGCCATCTCCCGAGATGTCATCATAAAGAACACGAAGATCATCGGGAAGGCCCCTGATGCCGTCGGTTGCGCCTGCTGGAGGCGCTCCTCATCCAGCAAATAAAAACCCTTCACTGAATACGACGCAGGAAGAATTTCTCCTCCCTACGAGTATGAGAAGACCTGCCACTAACAATGACACCACCGATCATGACAACTCTATGGATGACAACGCCCCCGAACGAGGTGTACTCTGCAGCCGATGGAAATCAAAGTAGCCGTGACGTCCCACAGCGTAGCGCAACGCCCATCAATGTTACAGCGCCGCTTAGGAGGTCCAGGCGGCTGCAGGATATGCTGCAACGCAACCATCGGCTCGAGGAAAGTGGCTTGAGACCTGGCTCAGGCAGCCAATGAAAACAAGACTCACCGCCACCAGCCAATAGGAGACAAGCATGGGGCAGACCCCTTGCTGTC
>NC_087210.1:25378174-25390674 GCF_015104395.2 Macrobrachium nipponense
AGCGATGTGAAAGTTTTTCTTCTTTAAAGGGTATTTTTTCCTCATATCAATTACTTGCCTGGCATAAATTGCCCTTTCAAGATGTGAATTCATAATGTTTTTAGAATTTGTTATGGAATTATATTATTTTTTTTAAGCTGAAACAATTCTTTTTGCGTTAATAAAAATGTAATTGCTGTTAAGGAATGAGGTACGCGCAAACAATTGATTGGTATGGGTAAATTCAGGCATATTACGCGCACATAATCTGTTGATTTCAGGTGGCGTAGTTAATGTCTTATATATAATTCATATAGCACGTCTGCAGATATACATCACGTTCTCATATAATTTCTTTTATTACCTGCGCTGAGAAATTGCTAATGTGATGGACTCTCATTTAAAAGATCGGGGTGCTGATGCGATGTGAGTCAGAAATACATATATACAAGTTATGTATATATATATATATATATATATATATATATATATATATATATATATATATATATATATATATATATATGTACTAATGACTCACATCGCGATAGTACCCCGGTCTATCAAATGAGTTCATCGCATCAGCAATTTCTCTGCACAGGTGATAAAAAAAAAAAGTTGGAATCTAGTACTACGTAACATGTTTTTCCCCGGTAGGCGCCCAAAGCATAACATATTAGCAAATTTAACCTAGTTGTGTAATATTTGCTGGATTATTAGGCGCCTGGCCTGGAAAAACACCTCGGGTATGCAGTACTTAGCTTCCAGCTTCCTTTATGACTTGTGCGGTCGAGTTACTAAAGACCTGGAAAGAACACGGTGCTCGGTCCCAATGTGAGTAAAAAAAAATATCCTGTAAGTCACCTTTCCATGTGTTCATTTTCAATCTATCTCACAGTGAAGGGGTGAGTTGAATGAAATTTTAGCAGTCTGGAAAAAAACTCAGGTATGCAGTACGTAGGTTCCAACTTCTTTTATTATTTTTGTGGAGGAGTTGTTAACGCCCTGGACTCGCACTTGAAAGACCGGGGTTCTGTTGTGCTGTGAGTCAGAAATTTATTTCTGTGAAACACGTTCCCATGTCTTCATTTCCATCATATCTCACGATGAATGGTAAGTGGAATGGTGTTAGCAGTTCTTTCTCTGCTAGGTTGGGAATTTTGGTCAAATTTGTTGGTATGTTAGGTGCTAGGCTGTTGCCCGGAAAAAAACTCATATATATAGCACTTAGATTCCAACTTCTTCTATTACTAAAGCAGTAGAATTGATAAAGACTTTTCATTTCATCTCCCTTTCCACAACCCTCACCCTTTGGTAACAGTGATGTTCCAGATGGTATGACACATATGTATACCAAGTTTGGTTGAAATTGCTTTATACATACATACATACATACATACATACAACATACTATATATATACTCTATATATATATATATATATATATATATATTATATATATATATTATATTATTATATATGTGGGTGTGTGTGTGTGTGTGTGTGTGTGTGTGCGTTTATTTCAATAATTCTTTAAAAATTGTTGGATAGTATTAAACAAATTCTTCGTTTTCCTTAATACGTGGTCTCTAAGTTTGTTGAGGTCAAGTATGGGTATGTTATAACTTCAAGTTGTTTATGCTAAATTGTTTTCTTTCCATTTAAATGCGTATTATTATTATATTCAAGTTAGGTCTTCAGTACTCAATTTTATGGTAACGAATTTTTTTCCGATTAAAGAACACTGGGTTTTTTTTTATGATACTGATTAAATATGTTCAAGTACGTCTCATCCAGTACTCATATTGGATTAAAATAATTTACTATTTCTGAACGAAAACCCATGGATATCAGCATTGCTATAGTAACCAAAAGACGCTGACAATTGAAAATAATACCAACGCTTTTCGAAATGAATTACTCTCAATTTTTCATTTGCGAATAAGCACCTAGCACTGCAGATGAATAGATATTCCCCTCTCGTTTTCCGCTTCCCTTTGTCCCTGCTGAACACCTGTTCTTTCCTGCCTTTGGTTTGACGAATTCGATGAATTACAATCATTTCTCCATTACAGTTCTGGATCAATTGTCAAAAATGAATAGCTTGGTGTTCCCGTGACTGTGAGCATCGCTGCAAATAAAAGACCTTTGTTTTCTGATGAGTGCACTCAAATAACGCTACCAAAGAATTACACTTATTTTCCGTCTTTAATTTCCCATTCAGATTTTTTTTTCTTCCTTTTAGCTGTCTTTACCTTAGATGTATCATTGAAATTTTTTTGACTCGAGTTTCTGATTAAAAACAATGTATCTTTATTTCATGAGATATTATAATGACAAAAAGTGAATATTAAAAAAGTTACATATTAAAGTCTTCTTTCTGTGAATAGTCCTGAACTGTAGCGGTAATCAAATCATCTGAATTTTTAAAAAGCATGTGCTTTGTAAGATAAGCGCCATAATGAAACTATATGAAAAAAAAAAAAAAAAAACTGTGACAAGCGACCCATTGATAGATATTTATAGGATCGTGCCGAGATTTTTTAATCCGTATCGGAGAGAACCGTCTCTTGGAATGGAATATAACGAATTAGTGGATGTCTGAAAAACGTATATAAAAACTGAAAGCTTGTCGTCATTAAAGATAAAAGGCTGGTGCCTATCGTCCGTGAAATGACGATGGCAGGCAGTCAGTCAATGAGTGATTGTCGTCTATAAAATAGAGATCGATAGTTCTTTATCCTATATAGGGGAGAATATGAGTTCTTGATGAGACAATATGGAAGGAAAAACTGTTTTCCTGTCGGATTTAGACTCCGTCTGTTGAGAGTTTCTTCTTCCACCCCATCGGTTTTTATAGATGGCGTCTGTCACTAACCCCGAAATCCATCTACCAACACGAAATGGAAAAGTTTTTTGTGAGACGTGTCTTGCATATGTATCGTTCATCAAACTTTTATTCTTCACTTTTTTCATTTTGTTGTTTTGTTTCCTTTTGTGTTCCTATGCATCAGTGCTGCCATTTTTCACTTGTTTCTATTCTTTCGTTTATTCCCCGATTGTTTGGCTTTTAGTACTTTTTCATTTTCCTTTCTTTTGCGTTTCTTTTAGTCGGTGCCATCTTTTTTTTTTCGTGTTTATTTTGGCTTCTTTTCCTCTCCCTGTGTCCTTCAGCTTACGGGAAAATTCTGTTTTCTTTCTTTTCCTTCTGTTTTGTTTATTCATTTTCTTTTTGTTTTACATAGGCTAACATTCAGTCTGGATGCCTATTTGGGCAAACTACAAGTTCACAAAATTTTACCCTTGTTTGTTAGTTCCATCTGCTGAGAAAAAATGAACATCGACATCTCTAGAACTCTAACATTTCCCTGATAAGGGTTTTTAAAGTGTCCATCAGACGTCGGAATAACACATCGAAAAGTGGATTCGAGAATAACTCCCAATTCTTCATGACACTTTGCAGGCTAAATTTAAGGACAGGTTTATATCAAGGAAATTAGCGTGTGATGCGTTTGTGCGTGCAATTGGTTTCATTGTTGAAATTTGTACTGTATTTCTGTTTTAACGTCACTTATTTTCTCTTGTTCTGGATTTACATACTCTGTTCAATTATTAAACGTGTCATTTTCAGTGCTTCCCAATATGCCGTTTAAATTGAATACATAACTTGAGTTATTTGTTGTCTTAGTCTTTCTTTTTCTGCTCAATTAAATGCTTCGGCCATTAATTTTTCGAATCATTATTTTACGGAAAATCCGAAAGACTTCTTTCATTTATCTTCCTGCCACCTCCGGTATTCGTAGAAAGTTTTTTCAAATTAAGACGGCAGTATTCTTTGAAAAACACGAGCTGTGATTAAGATGATGAATATATTTTATTTATATAACGTATTTCATCGCATTTCTTGAGCGTTTTTGCTTTTAAAGGTTAGGTGTTGTTGGTATTAGAAATTTGTTCACTCTCGGCTCTTATCTTCCTGCAGTTCATTTTGCGTTTAGTTAAAGAGGTTTGTAGTTAATTATTTTCCTTCTCTTCATAAAACAAATATTTTGCAAAGTACCAGAGGTTTGTCAGTTAAAAAATTATGCATCATCGTCATAGAGCAGGGGTTCTTAACCTTTAGATGAATTGCTCAATGTGGTTCCATAACCCCTTTGCTTAAGTCCACTTAAGTCCTATTTGTGTACAATATAACATGATATACTTAGTTTAATACATACTTTACGTATGAGTAGCCAGGAATAGAACATACAAGAAAATCAAAAGCATTAATAGTTTCATATAGTTATTTGTTTACAAAATGTATCTATGTATACATTGATTCATTAAAATCACATATATATATATATATATATACATATCCAGAGATCAAGTATCATACCCCCAGCGTTTGGTTCTTATACCCCCAAGAGGTATGGATATCCCCCCGTTAGGAACCCCTGTGCTAGAGCATGAGAAGTGTTAAGTATCTAGAAAAATATTCGATTTTTGAGATTTTCTTTTTAACGGCATTGTACAACTTATCTTACTTATCAGCGAGTTAATCCCACTCATCTTACGATACTTTACAGACCTTACTTCTTGTTCGGGTTGCCCCAGGTCCCTCAGTGTGAGGCACCTCAAATGTCTACCAGAAAGTTGCTAGTGCATCTTCCGGTATATTTTGCATCTTCCAATCTTGGAAGGTCTGGGATGCAGCTTAGATATTTGTCGAGCTTATTCTTAAACACATCTACGCTCACTCCTGATATATTTCTCAGATGAGCCGGCAACGCATTGAATAGACATTGTCGATGCTGGTGCGTAGTGGATTAATGTCCTGTGTGCTTTCCTTATTTTTCCTGGTATAGTTTTGGGCACTATTAATCTACCTCTGCTTGCTCTTTGTGATATTTTTAGCTCCATGATGTTTTCAGCAATTCCTTCTATCTGTTTCCATGCCTGAATTATCATGTAGCGTTCTCTTCTCCTTTCTAGACTATATAATTTTTAGGATTGTAGTCTTTCCCAGTAGTCAAGATCCTTAACTTCTTCTATTCTAGCTGTAAAGGACCTTTGTACACTCTCTATTTGTGCAATATCCTTTTGATAGTGTGGGTACCATGTCATATTGAGAGAGAGAGAGAGAGAGAGAGAGAGAGAGAGAGAGAGAGAGAGGGGGGGGGGGGGCGGGTGTCCTTGTTCCTAACAAGGTAATAGTGAAAAGACTTAACTCTAGTTTTTTTCATGTCCACGTCACACATATCCTACACTAGATCCGTTCCACTCTGCCAGATACATTGATATGAAATTGTCGATGTAAATGGTAAACAAATTAAAATTATGGCACCTAAGGAATGACGTTAATGAAAAGTCCAATGATAATGCATATATAACTAAAACCAGGCATTTCTGCCATTGTACCGATACCGACAGCGTAAGATCCTCTTACTGATAATTGTACGAACACATACTAAAAGAGAGAGAGAGAGAGAGAGAGAGAGAGAGAGGAGAGAGAGAGAGAGAGAGGAATCAACTACCGAGATTACATGAATGTTACTAATAGTATGAAGTTGTAGTCTTTAAGTATCTCTGTTTACTTATGCGCTTAAGAACAAATAACCTTGTCAATTATATATATATATATATATATATATTATATATATATATATATATATATATATATATATATATATATATATATATATATACACACACACACACACGTGGTTTTGCGCGCTTGAGTAAACCGTCTACCTTGGGAGTTCATGACTTGTCTGCTCTGTGCGATTATGTTTTTACATTTTCTTTGTATTATTTGCAGTTTTCCCCCTTTTGACAAGTTATTGCTTATCTATTGAACACCATTTTTCTTTTCTTTTTTTTCTAGAATCTTAACACATTACCCTCGTATTTACAAGCCCCACAACACAAATTGCTTTAAATTTAATATCAATTGCCGTACAAAAATGACATCCATGAAACGAAAATTATATTTTATCATTCGGGGGAAGGAAGAGCGGATACTGAGTGTATTATAATTGAATTTATGTAGAAGCAAAAGAAGCTTAGGTTATGATAACCTCCATCTGAAATGACTGTAGGATTTAGTTTTATCCATTCGGGTTTCTGATATAACCAGCGGATTCATGCAAGCGAGGATTCATTACTAAGCATATTTTAAGCGGTTTGCCTCATTTCTTTGCTTTTGTTTTTTGATCGCTTTGTGTTTGGTTTCCATCGTTTTTGATTCACTTTTGTTTTTAAGTCATTTAGATCCTTATCATTTTTATTTGCTTGAAGTGAACATTTTGACCCATATTATTATCTTTTGTTTCAATATTACTTTTTGTAGTTTTCAAATCATTTTCATTTTTGCTTTTGTTTACGAAATGTATTCTCTTGGCCCTTTGTCATTGCGCTTTTTTGTCCATTGCTCCCTTCCCTCTTTTTTTTCTTTCTAGTTTTATTCCTCAGCTTCCCGTTACTTTTCCACAACTTCTTCCTAATTTGGTGATATTACATTCGTCGGCAATTTTTACCAATAACATGACAATCCACTCACTGATGCCGAGTCAGTCTTCGTCACATCTGCTTCGTCAACGGGATCTAAAAACCTCCTTTGCATTTGGAACACATTTCATTTTCCGTTATTTTATTTTTTACTTTTTTTAATGTCCACTTGATGGAGTGTCAATGATGTTAAGACATGGCTTCATAAGTTCTGAAATTGTGTATATTCCTCCTATTTTTTATTAAAGGGCGTTCTTTTGGGTCAGCGGCCAGCCATAATATATCAGTTATTAATGAAGTGATATAAGACCGTGGGTCTTATATCACTTCTTCTTTAACTTTGTCTTCTGACGGATCATTGACAAAACACGGAATCTGACACTTATGTGCTTGACGTAATATCCGAAAATCGAACATTGTGGCGGTACGATAGTTGAGAAACTGGAGTTTGTCAGCGGTATTTTGCGAGCTGTTACGTTAATAACATTTTGTGCTGAAAACAAAAACTTCAGTTATTCGTGAAATAATGTTACCATGCTTTTGATGAACGCGCACCAGGTTAAACTAAAATGATTAAACATTTTATGTTAAGACATGATTACAATTAACAATGTCTTTTCCTATTCGGATATACTATATGATTATTATCAACCAACCTCCAACTCCCAAACACACCCCATCTCTCTCTCTCTCTCTCTCTCTCTCTCTCTCTCTCTCTCTCTCTCTCCCATGTCTTTGTTAACTTCCGTTGCGTGTGAGACGTACGAATAAGGTATATCAATCTGTCATGGGTGTGACAGGATGATAAATAGTGGTAAGAAAGCATTAAAAATTATTAAGTTTAATGATTCCGGCAATTTTACAAAGTCTGCACAAACCGCAGCAGTGATTTCCGGCGATAGATAACCGAGGGATTAAAATAAACTCCGCCATTCACAGTTTCTGATGCATAGCTTGCATCGGCCTCCGACTGCTGACCACTTTTTCGTCTTAATTTTGGGTTCGACCACCTACGTAATTGAGTAGCTGACAACTGAGCCTCCGCGGGAGACGGTGCTCTGGCATCATGCTTAGGAAGGCAATATTGGATAGCATATATAGATATGACGGTTTACTCTCCAAATAAAGGTTGATGGAAGGGGATTGTTTTAGGCAGGAAACTATTGAGGGGAATTCAGTGTAACGAAAGCAGAGGGAAACCCGTGTTTGGCGGAGAGGAATATGCACATTCAAGGATCAGACAAGAAAAGAACTGATGATCGCATTACACAGTGAATGTGAGGAATGGTTGAATTTTGCAGTTATATCTTTTCGGCACTCGTTCATCTCTTAAGACTGATTTGGGCGTTGATGGAAATAAGCTGTCCTGAGGTTTTACCGAAATGTGTAAAACACCCTTTTATTTATTTTTTATTTGTTTATTTATTTATTTTTATGTTATTCATTTATTTATTCCTTCATTCATTTTTCTAGGAAATGTACCAGAAAAGTAATACATCTTGGAATAAGATTATTGATTTTCAGTTCAAATTCTGAAGGCGATAATCTCACATGAACATCACAATTAGTTGTTTTAATGTATGAATTAAATTGTGAACTTACCACTGGAAATATCCAGCGTCGAAATCCGTTCCGATTAGAAAGTCTCTTCCCTTGAAAACTTCGCAAATGATATGTCTTAGCTGATGGAAAACGCCTTCAACACAAAGGCTTTTCTCGTGATGGCGTAGAACTGCGATGGAAGGAGATCGAGGACACTCGTTCCAACACATAAATATCTTAGTTCTCATGCAAGAGCCTCCTGTTTCAAATATCAAAGGCAACACCAAATGATAGCGATCATGCCAGGGTTCATTTTCATAATTGTTTGTTTGTTTGCAAGGTGTTTTACGTTGCATGGAACCAGTGGTTATTCAGCAACGGGACCAACGGCTTTACGAGACTTCCGAACCACGTCGAGAGTGAACTTCTTTCACCAGAAATACACATATCTCACATCTCAATGGAATGCCCGAGAATCGACCTCGCGGCCAACGAGGTGGCACGCAAAAACCATACCGACCTCGCCACTGAGGCGTTTATTTTCATAATTGGGTCTGACTTAGATGTAAGGAGTTGGAATTGTATTCTGAATATTGCCAGTCGTTGTAATTAGTATTCAGGTTTCAAGGTATCGCGAAAGATAGCTTGAAATCAAAAGACTGAGCCCTGTATATTTTATGTGCTAAGCAATCATATATCGTCACTGCCATTCTTTCGACAGATTTCAAATACAAATTGTATATTTATAATAATCTTTAAACATTTTATAACACCAAAATCACAGGCATATGCTTTATAAGAAGTCCTGCGCTACCATTTCCATGCATGGCTTAGGACTGTGATTGGGAATAATGGTTACCTCATCGTTCTCTCAAAAAAGGAACTCAGTCTTTGAGTAGTTTCTGCCGTCAATAATTTTCGCTGCATAAAACCAAATACGGTATTCATGTACGAATTCCAGCTCATGATTTCCGAGGAAAATTTGTGGTTCTGCAGTTTGCTTAAGCGATCTCAGGAGCAGCGACATGCACTGGGTCTTGGTGTCGTTGTACAGGATATCAAATTACTCTGCATTTAGAGGGAAGTGTCGATGAGTCGCTGGAGACCTTAGACTGATGGGGAAATCAGAAACATATTGGCATAACAGAGATTGTTTATTGTTGTATGGTTAATAGTGCATCCGATTGAGAGTGAGTTCAGTTTGACATTCAGGGCATCTGTGTACGTATCAAACAGGTATGGATTGAGATTGTCCCCTTTCCGGAGCCCGTTTAGGGAGCCGAAAGTGTACGACAGTACGTTACCCCATGTAACACGTAATTGCTTAGTGGAGCAACAACAACATAAACTGCCAATTAGATATAGGGTGTGCCTCGTTTGTGCAGTTTAAGGAAGAACTTCAGATGCTTTTTTCACATCTACAAAACACTGGAAAACGGGAGCGGCTGATGATAGTCAGTAGTTCAGCAATTCTTTCACGATGTACTGCATGCAGGTGTTTACTTGAAATCCGAACTGGTTGTCAGTGGTGTGTAGAAAGTGAAAAGTCTCGTCAGAAGAACCGACTCAAGTTTCTTCGACGCAATTGTAGTTATTGCAGTCCTTTAGCTTGTTTTTGATTAATGGTATTAGGTGAACTAAGAGTAGGGAGTCTGGAAGAAATGGGTGAATTATGTACGCGCTGTAAATTATCGGATGACAGACTTTGAAAGCTTCAGCAGGTAGACCATCGTAACCCGGCGATTTATTATTAGGTAGTTTCTTTATGGCATCGCTGATGTCAAATGACGTAATACGATCGGCAAAATTAAATTGAATGTTATCAATAAGGAGGTTATCCACATCCCTTTAGGAGTCTTGATAGTGCTGAAGTGATCGCCCCACATTAGTACGATATCCTCGTCACCGACGGCTTCTCTTACTCTCTGTGATAGCTTTTAGCTTTCTAAGTTTGGTACTTATGGATTGAATGTCTTTCCAAAGACGAGTGTAACCGCCAGACTCTTAATACTCTAGACATTGCATCAGCTCTTAGTTTCTTTTCACTCAGTCTGCAGTGCTTAAGGGCAAGTTTGAACTGCGCTCTCACCTGTCTCATTAGCAGTGCAAAGTGTCCTCCTCGGGCTACCATTTTGATTCCACATTTAAAACTTTTCACGTGAATGTTCATACAGATCATTAACCAAGTCACTCCAGCCAGGAATATTACGAGAGTTGCCTCAACGAGATTTAAAGGTAGCCGTGCCGGTGCACGAGCATAGCGAAAATTATATTCGAATAGAATTCTTTCAGATGTTTCCTGTGGTGGTCATTTCTACATTTTGGGTTAGTGCAAAATAAGGTGTCTGCCGGTTGTACTATTGACCGCAACCTGGTTTCCGTTGTTTCCCTAAAGGATCTGGTTTTCTGTTGGTTGTAAAATGCCACTTAGCGGCAGGTGGGCGATCAGTTTCGGGGTTCACGGTAGGGAGGGATGGGGTATTGAGTGACACCTGTAAGGGGATATGATCATAAACCGTTGCAAGTGTTGTAGGTCACAATAGGCTCTTGAAGATGTGGGGACGTGATGCAGTGGTCCAGCCAGGAGGATGTAATTGTGTCCGTTCTATTTTGTACATAGGTACAGGAGGAGGGAGGGAAGAACATTACGTTGCTAATTGGGAGAACCTGACTTTGACAGATGCGGGTAAATTTGTTTTATGGGGTGAACATTAAGGTCTTCTATTATACAAATATGATCAGTAGTACAATCGTAAATCATACTGTGTAACTCACTAGGATCATACAGTATTGATCAAAATTATTGTTATTTTTCCAGGGCACATAAACATTAATTATCAGGATCTTAAAGTCACCCTACTGTCACTTGAAGACCCAGCAATCTATCACTAGTATCAATTATCACATTTGCCATATTGTCTAGCGATTTGTGCCACAGGAAAGAAAGGACCCCTTTCGGGCGTCCTGCTACGATGTGATGTGTAACTTGCATCGACGAGGTCGAGAAAGCTCTGAAGTCTTCATGCACTGAATCGGAGATGGCAAGGTCATGAGGCCAGAGGAGCGTTTCTTGTAGTGCAATGACGCCTTTGAAGTTATTACAGAATATATTTAGAAGAGGAATGTTCCGCCTGATGCCAAAAATACTCCAAGAAATTGTATACAGTGTATCCATGACAACTCACGAAGATGAGACATGATTGAGTTGATCATTTTGGTGGATGGGGTGTCGTCGAGGGAGGTTGGGGGTCACTGGGCAGTCACTCACCGTGGGAGGTTGGCTGGCACTAGGGTTAGAAGGCAAGCCTGCGCCTAACCCCATTCGTGGGGTGTCAG
Source organism: Macrobrachium nipponense (assembly GCF_015104395.2). Taxonomy (NCBI): domain Eukaryota; kingdom Metazoa; phylum Arthropoda; class Malacostraca; order Decapoda; family Palaemonidae; genus Macrobrachium; species Macrobrachium nipponense. Next base: position 25,389,524 of record NC_087210.1, read on the forward strand.
TTAGTTCCCCTGAGGGAGGTTGGTCCTGGATTAGGTTATATCTTGATACTTATATGTTGGGACCGAAATTCTTGCCTTTTAGAACATGAGGCGTTGAAATAGGCACGTAATCCTGTAGGCCACTTTATGTTTAATTTTGCATGGGAGTTCCTGGAAGATAAGACGGTCGGGGCCCGTGAGAACCTTGATTGCAAATTGTGAATAACAATGTGACATTTCTTCTCAGGTTTCGGCCGAGGTGATTCACGATTGTTGGGCTTCTTTCCAAGAGGCAATCGAGATGTTTCTTTTGTTTTTCCTACTTGCATGTGTCTGCCAGCTGCCAGTCCCTTCATGATCATTCTCTCATCCTCATCCATGACGGGGGAATGGGTAGGAGAGATTGGGTCGAAAGACTCACGAGGGTTGGTGATCGCCACTAAGGATCTATCTTCCACCGGAGGTGCTGGGATGGGAGTGGCGGTTGGGAGTCCATCGGTCCCCTCCAAGAGGTCTCTAGGTGATGCGGGCGCTTCATCGGAGGGAGGGAGGGATAGATGGCGGTACCGTGCGGCTTCGTCCCATTTGAAATTTCATTTAGTATTCAACCGCAATCATCTCCCAAAACTGTAAATCTAGCTTCTCACCTCTTCAAATCTTAAAACACCGCTCTTTGAAATCTTCTTATAGTTATTTTTTTGTTGAATAGTTCCTTCTTTGATGATCCTGCTACTCTGGAATCTGTTCCTCAGCTTACTAGAAACTCTGTACCCTTTCCTGTCAATATAGTAGTACGAAAGATTGGGAGAGTTCTCAAGTTTTTGAATACTGAGAGAGATCATGGGCTAATATTAGGGCACCCATCCTTAGTTTCTGAAGGAGTTATCGGAGGAGTTTACCTAAATTATTAACATCATTTTCTGTTCGAAAACGCTGGTGTTTATTCTTTGTATTGGGAGCTAACGTTTTTACAAACTGTTCCCAACAAGGATAACCCCTCTGTCCTAGTGCTCTTAATTCTGCTACAACTAACATCCTTGAACAGCTAAGACTCCAGATAAGGTGATCCTCTTTCAAGTCCTTTATTATATTATATATGCATTCTCCGGTGGTCCGAAGTTCGATTCCCGGCTCTGCCAACGCGGAATCAGAGGAATTTATTTCTGGTGATA
>NC_087210.1:25393174-25403174 GCF_015104395.2 Macrobrachium nipponense
CAGCTGGAAAAATGACATGATTGATTATGTGATTACATAGACTATTATTGGTAGTAATTGTCGTTCATAGATGGCTCTGTTACATGGAGCTCAGCCACCTTATAAGCAGTCGGTCCATTTTAAATTTGTATGTACAAAAGGTATTCAAGGACCACTGAGTACCTGTTTCATAAATTCGTCAATATTGACGACTGCTTTAGTGCTGTCGCCAGAACTAGTTACACTTTAATAAGAACGATGCTAATTTCTCTCTCTCTCTCTCTCTCTCTCTCTCTCTCTCTCTCTCTCTCTCTCTGTAATATTTGGGTGGGAAAGAAAAAGAATGACTGAGCTCACTCGAAGCCGTCCTTAAAATAATTTTACCTGAGAAATTCTGTTATTGATGCAACGGAGACTCAGGCGCAGGGGCGAAAATATGAGGATAAAGATCAAGTGACGATGTTCGACCAAGTGGAAAGAAAGGTGAAGCCCAGAAACGAAAGGTTAAGGTGTCAGAGCTAAAGATCTGATTGTACTGAAAAGGCGAGTAAGATCAAAGATGGAAATAGAAGCTGAAAATGGGATAACAGGACAAGTAAATGTGAGATGGAGAAAGGAAGAAAAGTAATGATGGACTTCAACTGAGACACTAGATGTTAAGAAAAAGAAAATGACGACCGATACCGAAAATTAATAATGGAGCAGTACAGACAGAGACAAAATGTGCATATGGATATGCAAATATTCATATATAATTAAATACCACACCGTCATATCACCCTTATTATTATTATTATTATTATTATTATTATTATTATTATTATTATATTATTATTATTATTATTCTTATTATATTATTATTATTAAGCATTAATAACTTAATTAATTATTATTTAATTGATGTTACATATCGTCAATTACTATGTCATAAATGGCATTGGTTGTTTTCTTCTCTGAGCTTTGCCGCACACCTTCAGTCTTTTTTTTTTCACTACAGTTTTTGTAACCAGAGGACATTTGGTTTTCGCCACAGTTTTGTAACTAGAGAATATATATATATATATATATATATATATATATATATATATATATATATATATATATTATATATATATTATATATATATATAATATATATATTCTCTAGAACAGAAAGTTGACAATTTTACTTTTATAATGACAAAAATAAAGAAAATAGAAAGAAAGAAATAAAGGAAATAAAGAGACTTAGCCACAAACCAAACATATGAATAATTTTAGAAGTTTTGCGTATGACTTTGGATCAAGTAGTTGGTCTCCACTGAAAACAGACAAAGCAAACGATCTGCTAGTAGTTTACATACAAAATTATTAATAATGAAATGTTTCTACGTGGAGCCGCCTCCCCCCAAAAAAAAAAAATAATGGGAAGAAAACCATGAACATAAAGATAAACGATCAATTTAGGTTCTCCTGGTAAAGCCGTTTCGCTTATTGGAAAGACATCTATACGGTTTTTCTTTTTTTTTTTCCCCTTCAACAACTTGAAAGGGAAACATGTCCAAAAGGAATCTAAAAAAATTTATCTACGAGCTCTTGACTCTTCTTTGTTCGACTACTTATGTTGATAATATCCACATGAAAATGATCCAATATCTAAGGCAACGAGGCTTCTCTGGTTACAAAAACTGTAGTGAAAAAAAAAAAAATCCTTTTGGTAAACAAAAACAATGTTGTGAAAAACATACATAAACTCTCTGATTAAAAAAAACCGTAGTAATAAATATTATATATATTATATATATATATATATATATATATATATATATATATATATATATATATGTATATATATATATATATATATATATATAATATTATATCCTTTGGTAACACAAAAACTGTTGTGAAAAACATACATAAACTCTGATTAAAAAACCGTAGTGTAATATATATAATATATTATATATATATATATATATATATATATATATATCGTATATATATATATATATATATATATATATATATATATATATATATATATTATATATATATATATATATATTACACTACGGTTTTTTTTAATCAGAGTTTATGTATGTTTTTCACAACAGTTTTTGTTACCAAAGGATATTTTTTTTTTCACTACAGTTTTTGTAACCAGAGAAGCCTCGTTGCCTTAGATATTGGATCATTTTCATATGGATATTATCAACATAAGTAGTCGAACAAAGAAGAGTCAAGAGCTCGTAGATAAATTTTTAGATTCCTTTTGGACATGTTTTCCTTTCAAGTTGTTGAAGGGGAAAAAAAGAAAACCGAATAGATGTCTTTCCAATAAGCGAAACGGCTTTACCAGGAGAACCTAAATTGATCGTTTATCTTTATTTTCATGGTTTCCATTATTTTTTTTTTTTGGGGGGGGGAGGCGGCTCACGTAGAACATTTCATTATTAATAATTTTGTATGTAAACTACTAGCAGATCGTTTCTTTGTCTGTTTTCAGTGGAGACCAACTACTTGATCCAAAGTCATACGCAAAACTTCTAAAATTATTCATATGTTTGTTTGTGGCTTAGTCTCTTTATTTCCTTTATTTCTTTCTTTCTATTTTTCTTTATTTTTGTCATTATAAAAGTAAAATTGTCAACTTTCTGTTCTTGACACGTACAAGAAAGTTTTCTATATTTACCGTTATTGGATACTTCAAAACTTTCGTATTGGGAATTACTGTCCTTATAAAATTTATTCGCTGCCCTTGTGAGGTGGGGCCGGTGCGGTTTCCCCATTTGATTTGTAGTGACGAGCATACCTACACACAAACGCGCGCACGCGCGCGCACACACGCACACGCACAAACACAAATATTCATATATATATATTATGTATAATATTATATTTAATATATTATATTATATATATAATTTATATATATGTATTATATGACTGGTAAAAATTGTTCTGTAACAACAGAATTCCATCTAATAAAAGGAGCCCATAAAAACACCAAAATGTAGAGAGAAAAGTACACTGCTGTCTCTCTCTTCAGGTATATGAATGACCTGAAGAGAGAGACAGCAGTCTCTGAAATATAGCACTTTTCTCTCTACATTTTGGTGTTTTTATGGGCTCCTTTTATTAGATATATATATATATATATATATATATATATATATATATATATATATATATTTATATATATATATATATATATATATATATAAGAACGAGGTATGATCGTAGTGACGATCATACCTACACACAAACGCGCGCGCGCACACGCACACACAAATATATTATTTATATATATATATATTATATATAATATATATATATATATATATATAATTAATTATATATTATATTAGTATATATATATAATCTATATATCTTAGAAACGAGATGGAAATTTTTTTCATAAATTATAACAATTTTGTCAATATTTAGTTATTATAACTTGTGTTCTAATGGGCACGATTGTGCAAAGCCCTAACAAACTAACATTCACACGTATGTCTATATATATATATATATATAATTATATAAATATATATAGTATATATTTATATATAATATATTACATAATTGTGTGTGTGTCTGCGTTTGGTATTTTTTTTAGGTCTCTGTGTTTACTCGTGCGTGTTACAACATAAGTTATAATTACTGAATAATGACAAAATTTTTATATTATGAAAAAAAAAAATTCCTTCCGGTTTTATATTCTCTGGCATGGTTTCTAGATCTAGAAGGTCTTAATAAATATAATTTAGAACAGAAGACAATGCTCGGCGCAACCAATATCCAATGCTTATGACAACTGTCTCGGGCCATCTATATGCAAATTCCGTCGTTAGTGAACCCGTTAGCCATGAGAACTTGCTATATGATTATTTCCTTGAAAACATGTTGTTATTTTCATAACTCACAATACTCATGAAGGCGTATTTTGGAACCAATAAATTTAATAAAGTTTAATCTAGTCGATTTATTTTCTTTAGAGCTTTTTCCTACGTATCCTGTTAAAAGTCGAAGTCAGGACGGAGATTAAATTTGTAAGAACATAGAAAAGCATAGTGAAAATGTAATAAAGAATAAGAAAAATTTTTCACATAACAAGGACCGCAATTCATTGCATATTAACACTGAAAAAAGGAAGGATATACCCAGATGTATTGATCATATTTCATTACAAATCCACTGGGGTAAAGGCTGAGAATACGTAATGCTTTTTGGTTGACATTTTCTTTTGTTACTTATATCTTAACGATGTATAGATCAATATAACTAATGAACAGCACATTTTTTCCTCGTTGTCTTTGTTATCACCAATGTTCTTGTTGTGAAAGTCCCATTAATCAAAAGAGTCATTCGAATAGTGTCATGTCGTAGTTTTTTAACATCAGTGTATCAAGGCACATCCCTGAACATCAACTCCGACCAGTCTATTTATTTTAATTTTTGCTTCCTATATAAGAAGTCGGTGGGGAAAATTGTCCGTTGATAGGCAGTATTCCCTTTCCCAAGTGCAATAAGTCACTTTTGATTTTCATAAAAGAGCCTCGAAAACAAGTGGTTTCGTTGTATTTCGTAGGGACAGTTAATCGTAGTAACTGAAATATGAAGGACTGGAATGGTAGATACATTACGAGATTATATACAAACTATATTTTTCTATGATATGTATCATAAAGAAATCCTTATTGCAAAACCGAAGGTCTTCATGAAGAGGAAATCTTTGCACGCTTTTGTAGCCTACTTGCAGGAAAACATGTTAAAAATAATTGGTCTTTACTAACATAAATAATAATAAAACGTGAGATATTCCGTTTTTATTGACAACGATTGACAAGTAACGTTTTCCATTAAAAGTTGTATTGGAATTTGGGTCTCCCAGAATTCAGCATAAAAACCAACAGAAATTGGCGTCCAGATAAGAACTCGTCCAAGGAATGAACATAAAAATGAAAAAATGGAGATGATAGGTTTAAAGAAAAACTACCTTCAGTGTTACCATGAAAATCCAAGGAAATAACAGCGTCTGATGTATAAGTAAGAATACGAAATATTCCTTTTCTTTCTTCAGAAAGTTGTCGTTGTACGTATTACAAGTAGATGACAGCAGGGAGAATTCGAAATCATAGAATTGTTTTTCTTACGGTTTTAGTTGACCAGACCATTTTTTCCCTTCTTTGTGACAAAAGTCTCTACTTCATTATCAAGCTCCTGTCCGTAGAAACTTAATTGAAAACTTTGTCATTCCAGTGCATTATGTCCCTCTCCTTTCAGTTTAAAGGAAATCCTTCTTAGTTGTTTAAATTCGCAGTTCTTTTTAAACAGAGCATTGGAATGGACCAAGGTGGAATAAGATAAGGTGGGTCTCAGATCAAACGATTTTTCAGTGTTCCTGAGCAGTGACGTCATGTACTGGTAACCGTGGTCCGCAATCCGCTATATCAGAATTCCTGTGATGAAAGCTATTCTTTTCTTTTACAAATGATATATTATTTCTATGCATTTTCATAAACTATCAACTATTCTATGAGGACGCCTTCAAAGAAGTGAAAATATAATCATATTATTAAATTAAGGAATAATTGAAACCGATAATCACTCGCTAAGCATTTGTGTAGGTATCACTTTCTGAGGCAGCTGTTATATTTTGTGCTTTCTATGAAATAGGGATAGCCTTACTGTTAGGCGAAAGAAACTAAATCAAGATTTAATGAAAAATTTAAAAAAGCCCAATAATCATGTAAACATGCCGGATGATAACCTGATATTAGACGGGAAATGATAAGACGAGTGAGATACTCCGAACAGTGGAGATGCAATCTTGCAGAACGAATATTGAAGAGGTTCACTAAAGCATTTAGCTTTCCTGAATAATAACCAAGCTCTTGTGGGTGCGTTAACGACTTAATGTTGCAATCCTCACGGCATATGAATATCTTGCTCCCTTCCCATAACCAATTTGAATTTTTTCTACGTTTTAAGAAAGTTTGACGACAGTATGCTAGATACAGTATTGGAAAAAGGTCGAAATTATTTCCAGAGTATAGAACCATTGTTATATGAACATTTACCTTTTCCTCTTCTTACTTCTTCCCATTGAACACCATATTCTTTGGAAGCCTGAATTTCAAGTCATTGGCCCCTTTGGTGGGCTTGTTCCATAGGAATAGGTTTCGCTCTTAGGGGGGAAAGAAGAGCGTAGGTTAAGAACCACCACATTTTATTTGCGACGCATTTCGTTGTTTCTTCATAACACATTTTCCAGCCTGAAAGAGACATTACAGTATTTTAATAGTTAAAAATTATACAATCATTATTGGCTGACAAAGCTGAATAAAAGTAGCAACAATAAGACAAATGATACAATCTTTAAAATGAATTACAACAGCAAACTATAAACAAATTGATGGGAAAAACAGAGATGGAAAGTTTACGCTATAAAGTGAATGGTCAAGGTTAAGGTCTGGTTTCCTAAAATATATGTCTATCGACCCAGAGGTTCTCAATAATGAATCTTCTCTACAAGTACCAAGAACACTAAAATTTTCTAATCTTCTTATCAGTATTACATTCCTCTATATATGCTATAAAATTTTCTAATCTTTTACCAGTATTACATTCCTCTATATGCTATAAAATCGCTGATTTGGTTGGCTTGGCCAGCAAGCAACCAGTATACGAGGAGAAATGCCACAACGTTCCGAAGATCTTGTCCGGAGCCTACCCGGTCCCGGCCGCCCGGCAGTGTTGCCACCGAGTCCGCAGAATTCCGACTGGTAACAAAAACGGCCTTTAAACGGGTATTTGTGTAAAAACAATCATTTCATGGATAACTCAAGAAAATTAGAGCGGCTGTAAACCGCATCCCATTCATATTGAATGAAGCTGACAAATGTCATGATGAAAATAAATGTTATTTTCATCATTAACATTCATCGCTCTAACGAAGATGATTTTTTAAAACAAAATCCAGTAGAAAATTATATATGCATATATACAACAGTATATGAACGAGATAAAAAAAATTTTGACATAACAAAATAGATACAGTACAAAACACATCTTTAGTATGAAATATTTCAAACACCTCTTAATTATAGCCCATCAGGCTACCAGATTCTAAAGAATAATAATAAATATTTAGAGCATCATAAATGGAAGGTCAACATAAAACAATGAATTAATGACTGATATACTGTAACAAAAATAAAACTTTCTTTGGTAAAAGATATTTCAAATATCTCATAATTATTACTTACTAAAAAAAAAATTAATATTAACGGCAAAAACTTTTCAAATACTGATCCTAAAGTGTGTCGTCCTGTTCTTCCTCAACGCTCTCATGTTGTTCTGGGCTTCTTTGTACTACCTTAATCATCTTTGAAGTAGGTTCGAATTGCGCACAGCCCCTCCCCCCTCCCTGCCCCTCTCTCTTCACAGTTTCCGACACAATTGCTAAAGCTGCTTGGGTTGAGGTAGAAAGCGTGTTCCTAGTTTTGGTTTTTATCAAATTCATCTTTGAAAATATTCTTTCGGCATCTGCATTTTGACGTGGATAGGGAAAGAATATTCAGAGCAAACGTAGGCAAAAGTTTGAATTCTGTTTGACCATTTTCATTCTTTACATTTGCAAGATAAAGGAAAAAATACCCCCACATTATTTGATGCTTTATATCTTCTGGGATGTGTACATTAGGTATGTGTCTCCATTCATAATCCAATTTCTGAACATCACCTGAATACATTCGTGGAACCTCCATGACAAACTCGGACAGTGTTGGCATACTTAGTAGGGCGTCATTTCTTAGACAATTTTCGACAGATAGTGTACTGCATATCTGCAACAATTTCGAGTTTAAAGAAAACCTCTACTTTAATTGAACACAAGCTGTTACCATGAACTGTCGACACCTTTTAATATCAGCAATCATTGTCTCATCTGCAGCTATACTCGGTTTTTGGAATGATTTGTGAACATTAGCACCTAAGAATACTCAAGTCAAGGGAATAAAATTATTTTCATCACTAGGGTCAATAACATTGAGCTGACTATCAGTAATTTTACTAGGCATATAATAAAACCTTAAAATATCTGAGTACAAAATACTACATTTCTTGTAGAGAAGATGGATGGATGGTGGGCTCAGTCTTTTGAAACAGCTTGTTGAAATTCTTAAAATATGGTAATATAAAATCTAAAAATTGAAAATACATAAACAAAGATGGGTTTTGCAAGGCGTTACATATTGATTGTGAAGATGCCCCTCTGCCTTCTAAATACTTATTTGAGAAATAAACGGTGAGGGGTCGAGGGGTCGCCATTGCTCCAGTACACGAGCCACTGTCATATGGAGGGAAAGCCATCGAGTTTGTGAGACATGCAGATTTTTGTGAGGTTTTGTATTACAGAATTCTTGAAATTCGACAAATTCTGTCATCCGTTTCGAGCTCTATGAGAAAAGTAATTGTAAATTAATCTCATCAAATCCTCACATTTTCTTGGAAGTGTCTTCGCTGCGTTTGAGGCAGAAAGTTGAATTGAGTGACAGGCGCATTTAAAAATTGTGATACCTGGTGCTGCTTTCTTTAATCTACTAGTTAACGAATTATGCTGGTCCATGATGTTACTGGCGGCATCTGCCGTACATCCAATCATATTTCCTATTGGGAGTTCATGTCTTGACAACAAGTTCATAATCAAATCAAAGAGATGTCCTGCCGATCCCTCATCTTGATCACACGAAGTGTGTACTTCTATAGGGTTTAGCAACCTCGTCTGGATGGCTTGAAATTTAGCAGCAAAATATTTCACTACTGTTGCACATGATTATGTAGTACTTATATCAGTCGTCTCATCTATAATAATTGAAAACTTGTTCTTCTTTAGAGATTCCACTATTTCTTCCTTAACAGTTTTCCCAATATCTTTAATTACGTACGTTGCTTTTGAACGTTTTGAAGTCATGGATTGCTTACTCTAGGATCACTGAATATAGCCTTAGATAAATCTATGAGATGGTCGATGAAATTGAAAGGAATATTATGTTCTGCAAAATATCCTGCAAGTTTGACTTCAGCTCTTGTTACTTCATCTTTTATGGAACTGTCTTCAACGACATCATTAATTTGGCTAGTTGACGGAGATGATTCAAGGAGAGCTGCTTTTCTTGTTAGCTGAACGAATGGCGGATGTCTCGTGGCGTTTGAGAGCGGTTATTTCCGCCGATAGTGTCTTCTGGCACACGTCACAAAAAAAAACCTGCTGTTTGTTTCCCTGTACCTCCTTTGGCCATCCTCTGAATCGCTCATCTGAGAGCCAAGAATGGTTAAACTTGCGTCTTGGGGCCATGTCCAACTCTTATCTGAATATGGAATTTAAATTTGTTTAACTTCAAGTACTTTCATTCCTGATTGTCAACTGAATATGATCTCATCTTTAATCGGGAGATAGTGCCATTTGGTTGAAGGTATATCAAAAGAGTTGTAATAATCAGAGATTTTTTTTACTAGACTGTATGAAAGGGACATTAGAGCTTATACAAAGGTTAGCTAATTCTATACATATAATGTCTATTTTTATTGTTAACATTTCAAGGAACTTAGCTCGGACAATTCATTACAGAAATACGTGATTCCGATGACATTCAAATTAATGTGGGGAAAGCTATACTTGAACATATTTTTAATTCTCTTATAACGTATTTAGAACAAGGATCACTTATATATGGAAATTTGAAATACTAAGAAGTGTAGTTAGGAACTTTTATTTTTTTATTATGATATAAGAATAACCATTAATTTTGAAACAGTTTTATAGAAACTTTATTTCTGGGTCAAATGACTGCCAGGAGCTGCAGAGAGAATATGCTGTATGTTTAAAAGTCTTAATGTTATATATTTTAAAGTTAAAAGATATAGCACTTTGAAAATTCATTCCAAGACCGGTAAAAGTAGGCTTTCTGAAAATGCTAAAACTTAAAAGCGACTTACTTTTTGCGGTAGTTTTGAAGTGCTTACATCTAAAAAGT
>NC_087210.1:25408174-25410674 GCF_015104395.2 Macrobrachium nipponense
TGCGCATGCGCACGCGTGCACGCTTATGTCCGACCTTATAAATACTTTTATCGTATTGCAAATTCTATTAAATCGTTCCCAGCTCCTGAGTTGAACGTTTGTTAAAGTTTCAAAAAAAACAAAAAAAAAAAAAAAAAAAAAGATCCAATTCTTGGGTTGATGATGTAGAGAGAACTGAAGTCAACAATAGAACGGAATCTCACACCGCTTTATCGTAGACTTCCATTTCTCACGAATTCAATAATGAAAGAATGCATCGTCTTTGAACATTCGCGTTCACTTATGTGGAAACTGATAAAATTTCAACCGGAATTATGGTGATTCCCGGTCATGTTTTCTAAATGGCGGGATTATTTCAACTCGGGCCAGGTTTTCCTTTAAGACATGCTTTTTTTCAGACTTAATATTTTTCAGCAGTGCATTAGGTTTTTCAATTTTTTTTTAGATGCTTCAAAGGAAATTTGCCGCTCACTTTGAGTAAATAAAAAGTTTCATTAAGTGGTTATCAGGGTGGAATATATTTAATGGAGGTTGATCAGTACTTATTGACTCAAACATTTTCCCTTCATAGTTTCGTGATAAGATTACAAAGTAAATGATCGGAACTCAATTATAATATATATATATATATATATATATATATATATATATATATATATATATATATATATATATATATATATTATATATATATATATATATATATATATTATATATATATTCATGATTTTTTATGACTACTTAATTGTTTATCAGCTTACTATTCAATATCCCAATCTTCTGTGTGGGGATTACTTCTTCTCTTGTTATATGTAGGAAAAAGGAGCTCCAGTTATTTGATTCTTCCATTTACCTTACCTATATACTCGACAGCCGTTTATCAGCATCGCGCAACGTTCTCTAGAATACAAAGGAAGTAGGTACAGTGGTGTTACACATGTTTACAAGGGGTATGACACCTTTAGTCTTCCAAAAAAAACTACACTCTGTTTTTTCCCATCTGTCCACTCGCCTGTGGTGTTTGCATATGGTAACACTGCGTCCCGGGCTTTAGATAGTTACTCTATGTGTAAGTTTTAGGTAAATAAAAGGATATCTGGGTGTACATTTGTAACTAAAAAGTGTTTTAATAATTTACTGTATGTGAATTACACCGTTAATATTCGAAACAAGATATTGTTATTATTGTAGAATGTAAGCTGAATATAACTATCTTAAGCCCGGGACGCAGTGTTACCATACGCAAACACCACAGGCGGGTGGAAAGATGGAAAAAAAAAACGAGTATAGTTTTAAATTACATTGACATTGATGATATAATAAACGTTTTGAATAAATTTTCGCACAGAGGTGGAAATTTGTGTATATGAAATTCTATTTTATTTAAGTATCCTAGCTACATATACGTATATCTGAATCGTGGAGGGTGCTTGATTTATTGTGCTGATTTCTGTTTGGTTGTTTGGGTAGTCGCGTGGTCCTCCCTGGTGTGGAGGTTGTTACCTGAGTCCTGGGGCGCTCTTCTGTCCAAAGTGCTGACCCGGTGATATAATCCCGCACTGTAAAAGGGTACCAAACCTTCCATGCAGAAGCGGGATGCCATATCTTAAGTATTTCGTAGTTTGAACAGACCGCTGATCTGATTAAGAGCGCTCCACAACCTAAGAACTAACCATAGAATCGTTTTGAAAATATTCTCGTTATGTTTCCCACACCCAAATTACAAACGGCGTATTAAATTGAACAAATCTAACCTAACTTAACCCAACCTAACCTAGGGGCATGGCAAAAAAAAAAAGGGGGGGGTGGGGGGGGGGGGGGGGGGGTGTTCGGCGGGGGAAGAAACCCGTTGCTGGTACAATACTAGTACTACGTAGTGTACATCTCGGGAATTCGCGCCTCGGTGCTCTGTGCTGCCTTGATCGTGTGTATCACTCTCGACGAGATGGTCCAGTGTCTTGTTTGCGTCTCTTTGTATATTTAATGTTGGATGAGATCTGGCAATTATATAATTGCTTCTGCTATAACTACGTTGTGTCTATTTTGTTGTGTATATTCAATCGACGTATTTTCTATTAGCTCTTTAATTTTTGGTTTATGCTCCTGTTGGTCAATGTGGTGTTGGTATCTTAAAAGATTAAACGCTATCAACCGGCGTTTTGTTACTTTCGCAAAATTAAAACACCAAAGAAATTAAGATAAACGTGGTTATTAACTTTAAACTTTTTTTTAATGTACTCTCATCCTATTGCTAATTAGGACGATTTTTTTGTATTGCCTTTTAACGGGCAATTCCCACTTGTTAGCAGATCTTTATGAGCTGTCGCAGTTCCCATCCATATGTTCACGGGAATACGTCTTCATCTTAACGACGTTAAGAGGCCGCGTGATGATTGATTATAAAGGAAAGGAACCAGGAATGACGTTCTTATGTTGGGAGGGATCCCATACGCGTACTGTGTATTTGTTCTTATTATTGTGGGCAGATTTCATCGAATAA
>NC_087210.1:25413174-25431467 GCF_015104395.2 Macrobrachium nipponense
ATCATCTTCTCTGTCTTATAATTTTCTTTACATTACTGTGGAGTTGGAATATTTGTTTCTTAGAGTCATATAGAGATGTTCTTTTGTAATCATTTTATTTCTTCTAACGTTTCGACTGACGCTCTGACGGTTACTAACTGAGAGTTGCAAAATTGAATAATTCAAGATACCTGGTAAACATGCATCTTGCATGCATGTTTGCAAACGGGAGGATTTTAGATAACGGGTGGCCGAGTAGTGATGTGGTTGCGTCAGGTTCCGAAGGCTTTGCGATCTTCTTAGCCTAGTGGGCGGTGTGGGCGGGTGCGAGGAAGGTGCTGTTGGCTGGTGTATCCCAGGACCTTTGTACCTGATATGATAGCATGCTCAAGTGAACAAATGACGTTTCATGACATTTCCACCTCTCTTTCTCCTGACGTTAAGTTTGGCGCCGGCTGATTGTTTACATTTTTATCTAATAATAATATGAGGAAATTCGGTTTCTTTTGCCGTGTTGTTGGTGTTCTTTTTCTCAATAGGTGTAAGTGTCACCGGTCTTATGGATTGTCTAATTTTTATACTTGCTTCTAACCATTCTTCTCCCTTTTCAGGTCTTGGTTATGATCTTGCTGGTAATAGCTGAAGGTGGCAGGACAGACTTTGAAAATTCTGTAATATTCTTTGCGATCTGTAAGTGATGTTATCCTTTCACCGGGCGTGTAGACACGTAGATGACATTACTTTTCTTCAGATATTTATGTGGGCGTGATACCAGGTTGTTCTTGGCCAGTATTCAACTTGTCATTGTATGTGTACAGTAAATTATAAGATTGGTCTTTTCCTTTTCGTAGGAAGCGAGACAATTTCACATATTTTCAAGATTATCGTTTCGTCATCTCAGGCGTGCAAATAATTCATATAGTAAGAGCACCATATTGGTCATTATCGTTACCGGAGGTTCTTTTGTTGTAGTAGTCATTCATGGTGACCTAGGTTTGCCATTTCATCATGTTATGTAAGAAATTCTGGATGATTAGGACTTGTGCTGACTATTTAATCTCTTCCATGCTGTCTCTTTAATCTTTATGAAGAGCGGTGTGAGGAAGCATAGTATATGAAGGCTCCCACCACAGACCGTTTGTATTTTTCTGGACATTCACTGGAACCATTAAGATCGAGGCCCTGGTTCTTAAGCTTTTTATAGATCTTGGTGGTATAACCTGTCACAGTCTACCATCTGTTAACACCCAGGAAGAGGAGTGTAACTTTAGCACTGCCTTTACAAGTGAAACGGAGAAGACTTCCAAATCCATTTCTTTATCCACTCTCAAGTGTCATCTGCATACGGGTGGTACTATAGAAATTTGGAAGTAAGACCCTTAATGGGATCCCATCGCCATGACCTCAATTTGGCTTTAAAACTGTCTTTTTTGTATTGTAACATGAAGGGGGGTCTTTTTGTTGCACATTTCAAGGACTGTCATTAGGTCTTCTTCAGGGATACTCGTAGTGGGGGTTGTCCTCACATCTCTCACTCTTAATTTGAATGTGTTCAATTCTCTTTGACTGGGAGGTTCAAAAAGTGGTTTTGACATCGAGTGAAGAGATGATACCCATGCAGTGAGAGCCTTGAAGTACCCCTTAAAAGTCAACAGATGACAGCTTTTGAAAATTTATGGAGTGAGGAGGCCATTGATGTGGGATGGAGTTGGCTGTAGATCATAGGGCATTTCTAGTTTTTTCTGCTCATAGTGTGCCATCGTTATATCCCAGAATAAAGTTATTGTGGCCAACGGAGATTCTCGGTGCATTTCTCAAAGCATTGTCAGATATATTCTCAGGCAAGTCGATTGTTTTTGGTTGATTTTGGTAATTGCAGGGGTTGGGCTGTTGAAAAGTTTATCCTCCGCCGTTGTAGCTGGTATGGTATCATGCTCAAGTAAACAAATGGCATCTTACTTTATATCCTTTCTTTCTGTCATTGCTGTGTGCACCAGCAGTTTGAATTACTTTTGTAACTGAAGTAGTGGAAGGAAATTTAATTTCATTTGCCATGTTGTTTCTTTTTCAGTATTTGCAGGGTCTTTGTAAGTTGCAGATATCATAGTGGGGCGGTTAAGCAAAAAATCGTGCACTTTGGGTTAAAAGCATGAAACTTGGCACACTGGTCCTTTGGACCCTACTGATTAATTCTGGATGTGAATCCACTTCAGCCACCACCTCTGATGGCTGTTATAGACATTTTTCCAAAATGGCTGCCACTTTTTTATAAATGCTCATAACATTGGCATTCTTCATCATAGAATCACAATCTTGGTGTCTAAATGTACAGTTCTGAGGTTGCCAGAAACAGTGGACATGTCACTAGCATCATATGGCAGCCATATTAGTCAATTTTCAATATGGCCGCCTTTTTTGTCAGATGCTTTGAACTTTAGCATTATTCATCATGGAAGTATAATCTTAGCATCTGAATGAATAGTACTGAGGGTCCCAGAGACACCTCAACATGTCCACAGTTTCATGTGACAACTAATTAGTCCCTTTGATTTTAGATATATGGCCACCATATTTCACTTTATTATGATATCGATATCAATTTTGATCATTTCGATGCTACTATAACCAATAGAAGTGTCTACCATGGCATCTACTACAAGCATGAAAATCAGCCATGGCCCCCATCACTTTCCAAGGCTGGTGACATGAGGTCAGGGAACAAGGCAGATCTTCTTCATGAGCTTGAATCTATGACCCAACCACTTGAAGGAAGCCCAGAAGTTACTGCTTTGATCTTAGATGGAGCCATCATTGTACAACTGCTTTCCCCAGGGACCTCAAAAACATTTGGAGACTACACCAATACTGTATCATGCCATATATTCAACACCAGCTGGAACATGTGAACAGATTGGACATTGTGTGGGATATTTATGATCCAAACAGCCTCAAAGGAGCCACCAGAGAGAAGAGAGGGACTGGGATACGAAGAAGGGTTGAAGGCTTCCTCAAATGTGCTTAGTAACGGGCAAAGCTTTCTTCATGTCAAAGAAAACAAAACTGAAGCTGTTTCACATGCTGGCAGAAGAAGTTACAAATGTACACTTCCCAGGAAAAGAGGTGTATAGCACATATGATAAGCATGTGCTTTCATTACCACTTCGAGAAGACAGAAGTCTCATTGAGCCATGCACACATGAGGAAGCTGATACTTGGATAGTCCTTCATCTCCTGGATGCAGCTAACAAGGGACATAAAGATGTCATGGTACGAACATCAGACACAGACGTTGTGGTGCTCGTCCTGTCTAAGCTACACAGCTTACCTATCAATGAGGTATGGATATCATTTGGAGTAGGGAAGAATCATAGGTATATCCCATCACACAACATAGCAGCTACCCTTGGTCCATCAAAATCATCTGCACTGGCAATGTTTCACTCATTTACAGACTGTGATACAACCTCCTCCTTTGCAGGAAAGCGAAAGAAGACAGCATGGGATACCTGGTCTGTTTACCCAGAAGTCACTGATACATTCCTCCTACTCTCAAATGCCCCACCAAGCATTCCTGACAATGCCTTCGACCTTCTGGAGAAATTTGTTGTTCTAATGTATGACAAAGCATGTGGTCTGGTAAAGGTCAATGATGCACGACAGCACCTTTTTTCAAAGCAATCTTGAGCTCTGGAAAACATCCCCCCAACTCAGGCTGCCCTCAAGCAGCATGCATTACGAGCAGTGTATCAAGGTGGGCATGTTTGGCGAAATACATTACAGAAAGAGCCACAGCTTCCAAGCCCTGATGAGTGGGGATGGAAAAAAGAGGATGGGTCATGGAAGGCATAATGGACAACACTTGGCCAGGCTCAAGAGGCATGTTATGAACTGATACACTGCAACTGCAGAAAGGCATGTAGGGGGCTCTGTAAATGCTACAAGGCCAGCCTCCGGTGCACAGCTCTATGCCGTTGTGAGGGGCAGTGTTCAGGACTGATGAATATCTATGATAGGGTTATCACATTAAATTGATTCTATTTTCATGTGCCTAGTCAGTGCAATGTCAGTATAACATGTATAGATATTTGTCATACTTGGAATGACTTAAACCTCCTTTTGTCTTTACACCCTTTGTGGTAGAGATCCATGTAACACTCGGTTAATAAAGGTTTTTGTTTGATTATTTGCAATAAATGTGGGTTAAAGTTCCTGATATGCAAAGCAATTTTGTTTATTATTTGCAATTTCAAACGCATGCTCTATGTAGTTCTGCACAATAGTTGGTTTTCTACTCAAAAATTGATTTAGGATTCTTAGATACACAACCTAAATTTGGAACATATATATATCGGTAGTATTGCAGATAGGTAGGGGAATGCTTTATAATATGATGAAACATGGTGGCCATACTGAAAACAAAGATGTCTAAACAACTGGCACATTAAGAGTATGGACATGTCCAGTGTCTCTGGAATCCTCGATACTATACATTTAGACATCCAAATTGTACCTCTATGATTATTTATGCCAAAGTTAAAAGCATCTGACAAAAAAGGCGGCCATATTGAAAATTGACTAATATGGCTGCCATATGATGCTAGTGACATGTCCACTGTTTCTGGCAACCTCAAAACCGTACATTTTGGCACCATGCTTGTGATTCTATGATGAAGAGTGCCAATGATATGGGCATTTATTAAAAAGTGACAGCCATTTTGGAAAAACATCCATAACAGCCATCAGAGGTGGATGCTGAAGTGGATCCACATCCAGAATTATTCAGAAGGGTCCAAAGCACCAGTGTGCCAAGTTTCATGCTTTTAACCCAAAGTGCATGATTCTACCTAAAATCCTTCCTTAACCGCCCCACTATCAGCAATCTCGTGAATAATGTCACTTTTTACTTATTCTACTTCTTTACTTTCAGGTCTTTTCTTATGATATTTGCTGGTAATGGCTGAGGATAGCCCACTGAGGCCCCTGCAGAAGCTTTCACTGCATTTGGTGATGTTATCCTTTCAGTGGACTTGTAGACTCTTAGATGACACTACTTTGCTTTAAAAATGTCTGTGGGGGGGTTTTCCGGTTGTTCTTGATAAGGATGTGGCTGGTCTTCATATTATGATAGATATTTTCCTTTTCATAGGTAATGGAGACAATTGTTTATTTTGTTTTCCTGAGTTCCTGCTCATCATATGTGGAGTATATAATTCTTCTACTAGGCCTTTGAAACACAACTTAGGTCATTAGCATTGTTGGAGGTTCTTTTGTTGTAGCAGTTGTTCATGATGACCTAGATTTGTCATTTCACCATGTGTCATCAGTTTGGTTAATTAGCACTTGTGCCAACCTTTCAAATCTTCTCCATGGTGTTCCTTCATGAAGAGCAGTGTGATGCTATGGCCAATAAAGGTATCCACCACAAAACTTATTTATGTGTTCATACGTTCAGGGAACTATTAAGACAGAGGCCCAGGTTCTTAACCTGTCAAGAGTCTGATGTGTTTTGGGATGCTTTGGAGAAGAATGGCGTCATAGGCTCTGCCTTCACAAGTGAAACTCAGAAATGTCTCCCAAATCCCCTCCATTGTCCACTCTCATGGTGTCATCTGTATACCAATGGTATCGTATAAATTTTGAAATAAGACTCCTGATGGGACATAAAATGGACCTATTTGGTGCATATTTGAAGAAGGGCCTCAGGAGATTCTTCAAGAATGTTCATATTCTGGGTGTCCTCACATGTATACACTCTACTTGGGATGTATTCGGTTATCTCGTTAACTGGGCGATTCATAAAACAGTTTTTGACATCCAATGAGTCCATGATACCTGTAGATGAGAGCAGTGAAGTTATCATAAAATGTCAGTAGATGACTGGAAATAATACATGTTGAGAATGTGAAGAGTGCGTTCATGGAGTTGGTATCTGCATTTAATAATCACAGATGGTTTCCAGAGTTTTGCATTTTAGCTTTGCTGTTAATATATCTCAGGTTAAGATCATCATGGGCTGTGTGGATCCTGGTGGGCGTTTCTCAAAGTATTGTCCCATATCTTCGACTGTTCGATTGGATTGGCTGATTAGGAGTGGGTGTAGGGATGGGGGAGTTGGCTGGTGTATCCTGATATGATAGGATGCTTAAGTGATCAAATTATGTTTAATATTAATTCCACCTCTCTATCCTTTCTTTCTTTAGTGCCTGTCATCAATTTTGATGCGGGCAATTGTTTACATTTTTTATTTGATAATAGTAGGAGGAAATTGTTTTTTCCTGTTGTTGGTGTTAATGTTTTAATTTTGTACGTCGTCACGACCCATTGGGTGTCCTTTAGCATTAATTTCTATCTATGGTGATGGATCCTTTCACATGTTAAGTAGACTCTTAGGTGAAAGGACCTTTCTTGAAAGATGTCCGTGGGGTTCACACTAGGTTGTTTTTGACAATGATTTGAATGAATTTTATATTCTTATGATAAATTATAAAATTTACTTGTTTCTTTTTCTTGGGAGACATTTTCATATATTATTTTAATGAATGTCTGCTCGCCTTCTTGATGTTTCCTATACATGTACTTCTTTTAGTAGAGTTTGAAAGCACCACTTGGGTCATTATCCTTGGAAGTTCTGTTGTTGTGGCTGTTATTCTTGGTGACCAGGGTTTGCTGTACTACCATGTTATGTGAAAAATCTTGGTTGTTTTACATTTGTACTGACTTTTCGATCTCGCATGTGGGGTGTCATCATAAAAAGTAAAATGAGCACTTACTACTAATTTTTATTTATTTATTTGTCCGGACATTCACTGCAACCGATAAGACAGTGCCCCAGGTTCTTAAGCTTTTTATGGACTGAGGTATTACTATAACCTGTCAAGATCTGCTCTATATGGACGTCAAGGAAGAGTAAGGGCACCATTGGTACTACTGCCTCCACGATTGAAACTGTAGTCTCCTAATCCTCTTATTTCATTGTCCATTTTCATTGGTCAACTTTTTCACATAAGTGTTCAGGTTTCTCTCTCTCTCTCTCTCTCTCTCTCTCTCTCTCTCTCTCTCTCTCTCTCTCGTCTGTATATATATGATATATATATATATATATATATATATATATATATATATATATATATACCATTTCTCGGGTTGTGGCCTCGAGATTGCGATTACACTACCTTGCGATGGGTGTGCCCTCGAGTCCTCTCCAAATGTGTTCTATACCATGACACCGGTAACCAAAGAGTGTGCCCCTCTTCTTTGGCACCTTGTACCGTTGGGCCCCACACATCACATGCCACGAACACACACACGGACACGCCTTTTGGGATGGCATTGCAACGGAGTGCACCACACCCAGTCATGTGATCTCCGAAGGGTCGTCAAACTCAAATCACATGGTCACCAATTCTGACTGTTTGTCGCTTAGCCCTCCTGTCTCAAAGCGGAAAAAGCTGAGATTAACAATTCACCACTACACCCACTTTTCAAAGATTATATTAATTATTATATATAATATATATAATATATATATATAACTATAATTATGTATATATTATATATACTATATAATATATATACTAATATAATAAATAATAACTAATAATAATAACTAAAAAGAGTATGGCCAGCAGAAACTTCAGCATTTTTCGTTAAAACTTTATTTTTATCAACGCCTACGTTTCGGGATACAAATCCCATCTTCAGGGCTAAAAACAGGGAAAAAATTAACATTCTGTACATTAAATCAGGACTAAATGGGGCAGAGTAATAAATTATGCATTTTTTAAAAGAATTATATAGATTAATTAAAAAATATATCAGTGAAATTCGAATTTTATATAAAAGTTAGACGGTAACTAATTGAATAAGAGATCAACAGTAAAAAGCAAAGCTACTAAGTACAATGACACTTTCAAAATAAATAAACAAACAAAACACTTAAAAACACAAACCACACATGAACAACTAAGAAAATTACATTATTACTAAAGACAGGAAAAAATATTGAATCCTAATAGGCAAAAAGTTTCTGTATATGATTACAAAAGGAGAAAAAAATTAACATTGAAATATATATATATATATATATATATATATATATATATATATATATATATATATATATATATATATATATATGTATATATAGGCGGACACAAAGCAAAAAATAGCGAAACAAGAACTCACCGGTACAGAAGTATAGATAAGACTGAATAAGTATTATTTATTTTTGACAAAAGGGGAGAGGCAAATACAAAGGCGAGAAGGTAGATAGGGCGAATGGTCTATTAAGTAATGTTCAGTTGTACAGCAGTTGAATGGTTGTTGAGGGTTGGTGACAATTGTTTAATGAAGAGGGACTCGAGAATGGGTAATGACCGGTTATCTATTGCTTGTGATAAGATTTTAAAATCATTGTACTGAATGTTATGTTTACATTTTATTGCATGGTTGCGTATTGCAGAAAATTCTTTCTTAGATAAAGTTATTCCTGTTCGGTGGCTGACACCCCGATGGCAATCGATGCGAACCTTCAACATAGGTTCCCAAATTACATTTGGGACAAGTAAACAAATATACCGTTGAAGATCGCATCAACTGCGGTAGGATGTCCTTGAACTTGAAAAGACTTCTGATTTTTAAGGGGTTCTTGAAGATAAAATTAAATTTAACATATGGGTACATATTGCTGAGTACGACGGTGAGCTCTCGTTTTACAAGTTTATATGTTGAACAAAAAGGCAAGGATATATACAGTTCTTTTTTAGGTACATTAAAAGTGGGGCTTTCGGTTTAACAATGTCATTTAAAAACTCGCTCAAGATTTTCTCAAATAGGTGAGATGGATAGCAATTTCTGCTAAAATAGTTTTGCAAGAAAACTACTTCCTCATGGAATTTGACCCAGTTGCATAACAAATTATAAGCTCTACACAATAATGTCTTGCATGCATTAAGTTTAAAAACCAACGGACAAAAGCTAAAGAAATTTGTTCCCAAACCAGTAAAAGTCTTCTTTCTAAAAACACCTGTTAAAAATTTATCATTACGTCGTGAAATTGCAATATCTAAAAATGGCAGTTCGTTATTCGATTCTATATCCATAGTAAAATTAATGTTCGGATGACATGAATTAATGAAATTAAGGAACAAATGTGCATGATCTTTATCTTTAAAAAGTACAAACGTATCGTCTACGTATCTTTTATAAAAAAAATGGGTTTAAAAAATGAAGGACACTGGTCAAGAAATAATTTTCCCAAGTGACACATAAAAATATTGGCAAATGTGGGACCTAAAGGAGAGCCCATTGTCATGCATCAGTTTTGTTTTGTAAATTTTCCCAGTTAAAAATGAATAGTTTATGCCATCCGCAGCCAGTTCCAAAAGTTTCCTAAAAGAGTCAATATCAAAACCTTCAAAAACACTATCTTCAGTAGGGAATAAAGCACTAATTATTATATCTATGGTTTCGGTGAGAGGTACATTGGTGAACAGTGAGGATACATCGTAACTAACCATAAAATGCTGTAAAATCTCGGGAATAAATTGGGAGGAATTCAGTAATGTATGTTCATTGCTTGTTAAACCGTTGAGTAGGGGGACTAGAAATTTGGCTAAGGCAAAATTTGGTGAGTTATAGGCAGCTAATATTGGACGTAAAGGGACATTTTCTTTATGGATTTTAGGTAACCCATACAAGGAACTGAAAGAAGAGCCAGTACTATAAAGAGACCGATATGTCTGGTCATTCAAAACATTTTTGTCAAAAAGTTGTTTAAGGCGTTGTCCTGGATAGGGATGCATATATCAACAAGATGAACAACATCCTTTCCGACGCTACAAAATTTAGGGAGGTTGGACCTCCAGAATTTAGTCTAATATTCAAGACCGAGGACAAGATTAATCGCAGCCTTAAACAACTTTTTGACAATGTTTTGATTGATCAGTGCCTGGATGTCGGGCAGACTTGCTTGCTGGTAGACGTTCATCGTTGCTGCTCTGAGGTATTGGCGTTTGTTATTATGGTAATCTGGTAGAAACATGACACTCGGACAAAAATGCTTTTGTGTTACATGCACATACGTCCGTTAATGCATATTCATTAACGCATGTGCAGCAATTATTTTTTTGTATTTTTTCAAGAATGTTTTGTTCATTGTTGATTTCTCGCCTCCGTTTTATTTTATCGGTTTTAGCTTCTTGGCTTTTAGTGTATACTTGCTTTTGAATTTTTCTTTCGGCTCTTTTATTCTCCTGACAACTGGTCAGTTGTTATAGTGGTTCACGTTGTGGTATGCCACTCAGATGTCGCTGGTTCTCTCCTCCCCCAGGGCGGTGAAAAATCACTGGATATGTATCATAATCAGTTACTGCAGCAGTGTGTGGCTGTGGTGGGAGGTTTGAACAAACATTATTTAGAAGTTTGAACTTCAAGTCAATGGGCCCTTTTGGTGTGCTTCTTCCATGTGAATAGGTTTCATCTACTGAAATAATAATAATAATAATAATAATAATAATAATAATAATAATAATAATAATAATAATGTACTTAGGAAGCAGACCCTCTCTCAAGCATACTTTACTAAAAGTAATGGCTACTTCAGCAGCATTACACTTGTAGAGATTCTTCTCTATTTTCCGAATAGCGGCTTTTTCCATGCTACTTAGACAGGCTAGTAGAGCGCCTATGGAGGTCATGATCAAATACAGAGTCAAAACTGGTGTATATATTTGAATTTTACAGATAAGCTATGATACCATAGTTATCAAAGTCCATTAACGATATATATAGAATATATATATATATATATATATATATATATATATATATATATATATATATATTATTGATATAATAATAATAATAATAATAAAATATAATAATAATAATAATAATAATAATAATAATTCCTTCCCGCTGTATTATATATCCTGTGATACAGAAATTTTGCGATATGTCTTCCAAGTTTGGCGCAATTTGTATTCATGTATTCCATTGATTTTCATGTAACTCATTACACATTTCATGAACATTTTCTGTGAACGTGTTAATTCCTCTGAATGGTATATATTGCTTTAAATTTGTAAATATGTCGTTGGAGCTTTAATGAGTCTGAACCACTCTAGTTTAGGACGTTTTGTATTTTATTTTAATTAATTAATTTTTTATCCTTTCATGAAAATTTCCTGCTTTAAGAAAGCCAAACAGAGAGAGAGAGAGAGAGAGAGAGAGAGAGAGAGAGAGAGAGAGAGAGAGAGAGAGAGAATTTAATATCTCTGACGATATTTTAGAAGGGAAATATTCTTTTCTCTGATTTTCAAAGAGCTCCCGCTGCCGTGCCGTATCACGTAACCTCATTAATTTTTTCTTTCCGTCAAAGTTATGGAGAGAGAGAGAGAGAGAGAGAGAGAGAGAGAGAGAGAGAGAGAGAGAGAGAGCGAGAGAGAGAGAGAGAAATAAACACTATGTGGTGAGTGGAGGAACAAAGTAAATAGATAGTAGAGGGTGAAGCAAGTGCGAGATCATCGTATGTGTGACTTATGGCGTCATTAGCTTAACAGATGAAATGGCTTAGTATAATGTCCTCATTTTGTTGCTATATTGCATCGAAAATTAACGTTTAGCGTCTAGCGGGACAGGTGGAGAAGGGATGGCTGTGAGTGATTCGTTAATGAGTGCAAATCAAATTTGTTGGATGTTGATATGCTAGTCTAGTGGTTAGTGTCCCACTCAGATGTCGCGGGTTCGCGTCTCCCCAATGGCGATGATAAATTACTGGCTCTATATCATGATCAGTTACCGCTGCAGTGTGGGATCTGCGGTGGGAGGTTGAAACCAGCCATCTTTGGAAGCTTGAATTTAAAGTCAGTGGCCCCTGTGAAAAGTTTTCATCTTCTGAAATATTAATGATGGTTGTTGATAAATTTGCTTTACTACTACTACTTCTAGCAAACTTCAACTTTTCAAAACAAAGCTCTCCTCCTCCTCCTCCTCCTCCTCCTCCTCCTCCTCCTCCTCAAACCATGTGCCTTTACCTGTCAGAGCTATGTGCTCTGCTGTCTAGGACCTTTCCACAATTTCTAGGTCCTTTGTCTGGTCGATTTGGTGTGTCAGTTTTGAGGTGCTATCACTATTCTGTGCTGCCTGTTTGTTTATCGTATTTATCTGATTTTTATTCGTGTTGTATTTCTTTTTATCTTATTTCTCTATTATGAAACAATCGACATATCAGATTTCACATTAACACGTCGTGTCAGACAAACATACGAATGCGTCCCGTCCTTACTCTGCCTGTTCCTCTCTCCTCTCTCCTCTCTCGCTTTCATGTAATTATCAAACTGACTCATTATAGCCTCAGATGGGACAGAGCTCTCCACGTTGATAGGATGAAACCCATCTTGAGCTTGTGAAATGATGTCTAGCAGCCTCCAAATGGGTTATTCATTGAAGGTGGTTATGCCTAAAAGGGCATAGAAGAGTGTACTTTATTAATTAGAACAAATAAGAAGACTTACTGATAAAAGTAGTGAGGGGCTCTAATTATGTTTCTTTTGTGATCACTTATCTTATATCGGGTTTAATTTTCCTCAATAAACGATATTTCTTGGCAAATGTAATTTGTTTTTATAATTACAATTGATTAATTCCTATTATTTATGAACTTGCTTTAATAGAAAAATTGAGTTTTTGCGAAAAAAGGCAGTTAACGTAACAGGAATTTCATAGAATTTATACCAGGTGCCCCGGGGACTTTACAATGAAAGAAATGCGAGAAAAAGTACGTCGATCCAGTTAATATCACAGGAAACAAATCTAAGAGAATATTAATTGAACGGAATTCAACATTATGCCATCTAGAACAAGGAATGCAAATCACATGAAAGCTGAACCAAACTCTCTTGCCTAAAAATGTATATGAGAGAGAGAGAGAGAGAGAGAGAGAGAGAGAGAGAGAGAGAGAGAGTGGGTGGTGGGCTGCCAATGTAGAGGGATTGGTAAGATATTTTTAGTTTTTCTATTCTGTGACAATAAATGATTTTATTATATATATACATACATGCATACATTATATATAAGTATATGTATATGTGTGTGTTTATACATAGTAGTATATATATAGGTGTATATATACATAAAATATGTATATATATGTATATTCTATATATATATATATGATATATTATATATATATATTATATATATATATATATATATATATATATATATATATATATATATATATATATATATAATATATATATATATATATATATATATATATATATATACTATATATATACTATATATATTTTTTTAGTATATATACACCATATATATACTATAATATATAGTATATATAGGTATATATATATACATATATGTATATATATATATATATATATATATATATATATATTATATATATATACATATATATATATATATATATATATATATATATATATATATATATATATACATACATAGACATACAAACAATCACACACACACAAGCACATCATCTTCCAAAGGGTTTTATTGCCTTCGTTACTCCAAACAGTGAGACGTCTGACGTTGTCCGGCATCAATAAAAGAGCGTGAACATATCCATTATTACGGTTGAGAAAGTAGCCATTTAAAAATTCGTTTGTGGATCCTTTTTGTCAAGGCCAGAAAATAACGGGCCCATTACTCGATATCGGTGTTCTTCCTAAATCTTTTTCGTTTATGCTCGTAAAGGTAAAAATTACAACTTAGATTTATATGCCTTTGCAGAATATGTCCTAGAATTCCAGGAGATATGATTGCTCAGGTTTGAGAAAGATTATCCTAAAATACTAGCAAATTCAGATTGTCATAAATTATTTCTCTAAAAGTGAGCTTTTAGAGAGAAGTATATGTGTAGAATGAAAGGCATTTCATCAAATCAAAACCCACTATGGAGGAATCGCTACTAGATCCATAAATATACCGAAGGATTGCCTTGCCAAATCTGTTGAGTGTTTGGCAGAATAACTCGAAGAATTGCAAGACTCTAGGAAAGTAAAAAGTCAAAGAAGAAAAATATTAACTTTTATGGATAAGAATCGCAAATTTCCACTCGTATAGTTAGGACAAAAGAGACAGTCAAACCTCGTACACATTCAGGTACTCTGTCAGAGAATGTCGCCATTCGTGTGCTGTTCCTAAAGCTCAACATGGGAGATTCCCATAGGGGGGATAGTGCCGTCAGTACACCTCATTCGGTGCAATGTAGGCATTACGTAAGGTTCTTTGCAGCGTCCCTTCGGCCCCTAGCTGCAACTACTTTCATTCCTTTTACTGTACCTCCTTTCATATTCCCTTCTTTCATCTTAATGTCCACCCTCTCCTAACAATTCTTTCATATTGCATCAGCAAGGTTTTCCTCCTGTAACACCTTTCAAACCTTTTACTGTCAATTTCCGTTTCAGCGCTGAATGGCCTTAGTTGCCCCAGTGCTTGGCATAATGCCAAAAATCTACATAAATCAACATGGGAGATTTACACTAAGATCAAGCGAACGAGTATGCTTTGTTTTATATTAATGAAATACATTGATAAGCGACAATCCATCAATTTGTCCCCATCTTAAAGCCGACAGTTGTTCGAGTTTTTGAACACTATCTTCGAGTAAATAGTCTGCCCCGTTTTTGGCTAAGTTCTGTGGTGTCTGAGAAAACGATCTTCAAAAGTTGTAGAATCTAGCTGAGAATATCTTGCCAAAATGACAACCAAGTCACGTGACCAGTCAAAATTTCGATATATGTGAAATGAACGTATTTTCTTTGAGAACCTCATTGGAAAATCAGGAAGTCGCCTAGCGAAGGTCTTTCAAGAAATGTTCACTTTAACTGTCGACAAAAAGTTCGAGATGACAACCAATTGACGTCACCTGTTGGCCTTTGCATAGCAGCCAACAGGGCTTTTGCTTGAGATTTTGGTAATTTTTCGACATCAAGAAAAACTCTCTGTAAGGGAAAAATAGTGAAATGATCTCACCGCATATATAATGTAACCAACCACCTATGATAGGTGGCAATAAGAATACAGTACCCTTTATACAAGACATCACTTTTACGATAAAGTGACTAGTAATTTTCTGGACAACCTTTTCGGGAACGTTGTTGTTATCATGCAATTGACTTCGAAATAACTAAAGACGATTTTGATGAGGAGAGGGTTATTGGGTCCGTCGGTTTGCACAAATAGCGAAGAGAACTCTCTCTCTCTCTCTCTCTCTCTCTCTCTCTCTCTCTCTCTCTCTCTCTCTCTCTCTCTCTCTCTCACGGTTCTGTTTACCTTTCATTTTTCGTTGTTAAAATTTTGCCGTATCTCCCCTACTTCATTTTTCATTTGTCATAAGATTATTACTTTGTTATTGGTTTACTATATATATATATATATATATATATATATATATATATATATATATATATATATATATATATGTGTGTGTGTGTGTGTGTATGTATGTATGTATGTATAATATATATATATATATATATATATATATATATATATATATATATATATATATATATATATATATATACACATACATACATACATACATACATACATACATACATACGAACAAATACACACACACACATTGTAACTTTTTTGTTTTGCATATGTAATTTGTTATTTGTTATTTTATTTAGATTTTACTTTTATTATGTGATTCCCGTATTTCTCATTTTCCTTTCTACTTCCGTGCAATTGTTGTCGTCGTTAACTTTATGTTTTTGTGCATCAATGATATATCTTCTGTAATTTCCATTTCAACGCTATCTCTGTTTCCTGTTATTAAGCGTAACTAACGTTTTTTGGCTTTGTGCCATTTACGTTGGTAAGTTTTTAGTCTTTTGAAACTAGGGTTTGCCTGGCTTATGGCAATTTTATGGATCTAAATAACATAAACTAATATCAAATGTTTGATAGAGATGAAAGAGTAATGAATTAGTAATGTTACCACAATTCTCTTCTCTCTCTCTCTCTCTCTCTCTCTCTCTCTCTCTCTCGCTTTGTTTTATACTTCAGGAGTCTCAGCTTCCTTAAGAAATTCCTAAAAACCTTATTCTTGCAGCAAGACTTAATGTAGGAAATGGAGGGCGCTGTTAATCGGCAAAAAAGAAAAAAAAACCAATATCTTCCATACTTTGATCTCATGCTCAAGAAATATGGTGAAAACGTCGAAGTAGTAATAAATATCTCTTATAGGATGAATGTTTTATCACTTTTCACTGTCTGCATCAAAGGACTAACGGAAAAGGAAGGGATAAGAGCAGGAGGAGGACAAAAATGAAATAATTATAGATATATCTATAGTTCAAGAGATGAAATTTCTCGTCATCATATCGTACTTGGTGTTGTGGTTCTTTCATTGATATGTTTTACTGTGATATCTATTTCATCGTTATCTCTGTTTGCTTTCATGCGTGCCTTGGCGTTTTAATGGCTGAGGACAATTTTATTTATTTATTATTTTTTAGTGATTTGATAATATAATCTCTCTAATCTTTACTCTTGCTCTTCAAAATTAAATAAACCTGCTTACAAAAATTGAAATATTGCTCTTCTAAATTAAATAAACCTGCTTACAAAAATTGAAATATTGCTCTTTAGAATTAAATACACCTGCTTTGTAAAATGAAAATCTTTCTCGTCAAAATGAGATAAACCTGCTTATAAAAACTGAAATCTTGCGCTTCAGAACGAAATAGATTACCTACGAAAATTTGATCAGAAATGTCTTTCTCAAACATAACCATCACGAGGACAGGAATTGTTGAGAATGAAGAAAGGAATTGTTGAGAATTGGAGAAATGAAGAAAAGAATTGTAGAGAAATGAGGAAAGGGTTTGGTTTAATATATTAAAGAAAGGAAATTGTTGAGAAGAAGAAAAGAAAATGAATGGAGAAATTGTTGTAAATGGAAAAGAAATGCAGAAAAGAACTTGTAGAAATGGAGAAATGAAGAAAATAATTGTGGGGAAATGAAGAAAGGAATGGTTAATAAATTAAGAAAGGAATTGTTGAGAAATGAAGAAAAATGAATGTGAATCGTTAGGAAAATTGAAGAAAAGGAATTGTTGCAAGAAATGAAGAAGGGTAATTGGTTGATAAATTGAAGAAAGGAAAGGAATTAAGATTGAAGAAAGAAGGAGAAATGAAGAAAAGTAATTGTTGTGCTGAAGAAAGAGAATGTGTGAAATGGAAAGAAAGTAATGGAAGAAATGAAAGGAAAAGGAATTGTTGAGAAAGAAAACCCTGTAATGAATTACCAACATTACAACAGTCATCTTCTCCCTCGTGCGTGCGCCGTGGTTTCTCCCATAAGGGATCTTAACTTCCACAAGGAATTTCTAAAAACCTTATTCTTTCAGCGAGACTTAATGGTGGAGATGAAGAGCGCTGTTAATTAGCAAAAAAGAAAAAAAATCTTCCATACTTTGATCTCATGTTCAAGGAAGACGGTGCTAAAGCGGTGATGGAGCATCGGAAAAAGAAGACAGTCTTCCTTATGGAAAGAAAGGGGATCACTTTTCACTCTTCGCATCAAGGGGCTAAAGGAAACGAAGGGAGAATATGAGGAATAAAGAAAGTTCTTAACCACCTTCGTTGTGAATTATAGTCTCTTTTTTTTTTCCAGGAGATGAAATTTCTCGACATAACGTCGTCATTCGTTTCACTATTCGTGTCTGAAAGTAACATTTTGCTAGGAATGGGAAATCACGAATGAGGAAAGGTTGGAAAGCGGGACTTGAAAGGAAAAGAAAAAAATAATAAATTTGATGTAAAATTAATGACTAGAAAATTCAATATTACCTCAGGGAGAGGTGCATTGTTCAACTTGGGTTGTCTTAAAACTGAAAAGTTTTGCAATGATTGCTACCAATGACCGTTAGTAATAGATATTCGTTCAGATGTTATCGTTGCTTGACTCTTGAGGTAAGGACCTCAGGTGTTAGGTACATAACACCCCCCCAACCCCCGCCTCTCTCTCTCTCTCTCTCTTCTCTCTCTCTCTCTCTATGTGTGTGTATTTCTGGTGACAGAAGTTCATCTCGACGTGGTTCGGAAGTCACGTAAAGCCTAACCACTAGTTCCATGCAACGTAAAAGCACCATACAAACAAACAAAAATATCTCTCTCTCTCTCTCTCTCTCTCTAATGAGGTTGAGACGTTGAGGCCCACTCATTTTTAATGGGTGATTCTCTGCATAATCCTCATGTACAGGATGAAGGGTAAGTTAAGGGATCATTTTGCTCACTGTTTCATTCTTGAT
>NC_087210.1:25431967-25456057 GCF_015104395.2 Macrobrachium nipponense
ATGCAGAACATTTTCTGATCAGGTTTTGTGGATTGACTATGCTATACCACACCTTACACAGTTTGCATGCTTTTGGCATTCTTTTTCCTATTGCATCAATTAGGATATTCACAATGTTCACCTTATTCATTTTCTTTGTCGGAATATGTTGATTTATGCATATTTTCTTTGAGTCTCTTGACCACTTGGATTTTATTTGGAACTTCTTCAATTATTTTCATGGTGTTTTCTGTTGATTTGTTCCAGTTTGAAGGATCATATCCTTCTAATATATCTATGAAGCAATTTGTATCGTTTTGGTTAGGGCTGTTGTTGATCTCATAGATGAGAAATGCCAGCTCCCTTCCTGCTACCTCATCATATTGCGAATCTGCTAAACACGCTAAATTTTGCCATTTTTTTACCACAGTTGGAACTTACTGCCATCTTGATCTGATTTACAGTATTTCACTTGATAAACTAACTTAATAGACGCTTTATACTTCTATTTTTACACTAATCTTATCACCGCCAGTTCACGAACACTTCTATCTATTTATAAATTTCCAGACGAATGTTACACGCGTGATATCTGTTGATTAATCAGACTCTGTGCGGTAACGTCTCACTAAGCAAAATGAGAGAGAGAGAGAGGGGGTGTTAGTGTTGGAGTGAGAGGAAATGGATGTTGGATGTTATTGCCAGTGTCTTAGACGCACGGATCCATTGCTACCTTTTAAAATAGAAGAACCGAGATTAGAATCTTTGGTTATATATATATATATATATATATAATATATATATATATATATATATATATATATATATATATATATATATATATGTATGTATGTATGTATGTATGTATGTATGTATGTATGTATGTATGTATAACTTAATCACGAAAGTTTGGAACGTGATAAATCCATAAATAAAGGCATAAGCCACGAAGGAAAAATAAACAATGGGGTAACTGCAAGACCTTTCGACTTGAACGTCCTTTACTCAGCAGACAAACTGACATGAGAAATTGAGGGTACAAGAAAGGTCGTAAAACTGACAGATAAGGATTATAATGAAGTTAGTACCTAGAATCCGACACACCTGAAGAATGAGTAACCTTTCCAAACAAGCATAAACATGGGTACAATTTAAGAACAAAGAGATTAAGTACCCTACTATAGCCTAACCTTAGCTTAGCAATAGTAACCTAACTTGGCAACCTCCAGGAATAGTTTGTTTTCATTTGTCATTCTCCACAGCTCAAGTCTTGGCTAGTTATGAAAGTTGAGTTATTCTTACAAGCTAGCCTACCTTAGAATGTACAATGTAAATAAGCAAGTTGAATTATGGGTCCATATAACTGTGGATTGTTACATTGCTTTGTATATGTACCTCCTAGTAATAATTGTGCTTGAAGATGTTCAAATAGCTTTTATGCCCTGGTTCAGATACCTTGATTTAGTTCTGTAAAGTACATACAGTGTCCTCTCCCCTGGATCACAACTGTATGAATATGAATTCATGCAGATTGTAATTAGATTTATACTGTAATAAACAAATAGTTTCTCTTATAAGATCTGTGAGTAGCCCCAAATATACCTTAAAAATGTCAGCAAGTCAGTGCAGGAAGCTTGTCGTTAATAAAAAGCCAAACTGTGGATCACACATATTACAGCAACCAATTAGGAGCTCTTCATAAATTACGAAACTCATTAAAGGGGTTGGAGGGGGTATAGTTAAGTCTTATGAGTTACCAAACATATTCAGATTTTTCCTGTTTCTTTTGAAAGATGTAACTGTAGAAGGACAAAAGAGAGAGAGTAAAGATTCTGAAATAGACTTTCATTATATCTTAGTAATACTGACAAATGGTACTTAATTTTCTTATAATTATATGTTTAACAAATATCACCAACTCAACCCTTGTTTGTAAGTGAATATTTTCTGCTATACGTATTACATGACATTGAATAATATGACAAACTCATCCCTTTTCTGGACTTAGAAAAATTTTACAAATCAAATCAATCCTCTTCTAATCTCAGGCATAGTCTACTTTGTGTATTATGATAAACTCAAAGAAAAATACCGCAGACACACACTCTCTCTCTCTCTCTCGTCTCTCTCCTTCTCTCTCTCTCTGATAAGTTGTATGTGTGTACACACACACACACACACACACACCACACACACACACACACACACACATATATATATATATATATATAGTATATATATATATATATATATATATATATATGGAGAGAATAATAAAAAAAACATCCTTAATTGAAGGCATTATACACGAAAGAAAGTTATGGTAAAAACATTAGATATCCTGGTCCAAACGGAGTGATTTCACACACACACACACACACACACACACACACACACACACACACACAACACATACATATATATATTATATATATATATATATATATATATAATTATTATATATATCAATACACTGCTTTTCTGGGCCAAAATACAATCCATCTCTCTCTATTCCTTAATACTCTAAGATTACGCTTGTCACTGCAAAGCCTTAAACGTAAATGCAGGAAAAAATGAAGAATTTCCGACTTTCGGGGCAGAGAGAGAGAGAGAGAGAGAGAGAAGAGAGAGAGAGAGAGAGAGAGAGAGAGAGAGAGAGAGAGAGAGAGAGAGAGAGAGAGAGAGAGATTTTCAGCAATTTATAACACCAAGTGACCCAAGACATTATCCAAATCGTTCAAAATACTTCCTGGTATATTTTGACAAATTGAAATATCTCTCTTGATATATAGAAACTTCCTGAAGAATCGAGAGAGAGGAGTGTGTGTATTGGGTATGGCCTCTGCTGATATGGATTCCAGTTTGAAGAAAATATGGCCTTGTCTGGCCTCGGCAGCAGCTGTTGTTCGGACGTTGTTGTCCACATGTCCAGCGATTTACTGAGAGAAGTCTGACACAGGAATAGTCATCTTGTTTACTGTAGCGACCTATTCACTGGTGAGGATGTAGATCTCTGATGATGGAGCTGAAGAGCCCAAGGGAAAGGAACTGGACGAGAGAACTGAGGCCTTGCGAGACACCATTCAGCAGGTGAACTTGACATAATAAATCGTCAGTTGCAGCAGAGGTCGACTACTATGAAGGCGTTGGACAGATCACTCATGAGGTATTGCAACAGCAGGCATGATGAGAGAGGGCCCACTCACTTGAGGCTGAAACGTTGTTACTGAAGAAGGGCAACGATAAAGATGGAGAAACAACAGCTGGAAAACAAGATCCTGAAGATCACAGTAAAAAATCGCCAGATGAAGCACAACACAAAGGAAATTGGGCAGAAAAACGATGCATTATGTGAGGGATCTGTCTGTCCAGTTAGCAAAGGCAAACTGCCAGCTTCAAAGGTCTGAGAAACTCTTACGACAGAAGGAAAAAGCCAGCAGCTCAGGACTGAATAAGCATCGCGGATGGCGAGGCTCATCCAGGAACAAAATGACGCGACCGAGGCAGCGCGAATCCGAGAGGAAAGACCTCGAGCTCAGGTTCTAGCTGCTGCTGAAGGAAGTGGAAGACCTCACGAAGGAAAAGCATCGACTCCAAGTCCTCAAGAATCCCAACGGGAAAGCACCCTTCAAGACACACATGGAAGAGGACGAACGAACGAACACACTGTCTCCGTCTGTCTCCAAGGAAGGAGGAAGACTTCGAAATCGAGAAGAGACGAGTCGAAGCCTCCGGCAGATTCTCAAACCAACCTTCCGCTTCAAGCTCTTTTCCTCACCCTCCACGAAAGAGTCTGCCATCAAACACAACAAAGAATAAAAACAAGTTTTTGGGGGAAACCAAATGTCTGGTACATATATGGAACCCTCCAAAATGTGAAAACAACATAGTACAAGCTGTCAGAGGACCGTCCACAAACAAGTTATTCTTCAAAAGGAAGTTGAAAAGCATATAAAACCATGTCAGGAAATTCTTAATTTATATATATTCAGAAATTCTGAATATATATAAATTCAGAGTTGGAGCAATACAAAGCTTCAAGAACTACAGTACAAGCTGTCAGAGGTCCGTCCACAAACAAGTTATTGTTCACAAAGAAGATGAAAAGCAAATAACACCATGTCAGGAAATTCTAAATTTATATATATTCAGAAATTCTGAATATATATAAATTCAGAGTTGGGGAGATACTTCAAGAACTACAGTATTTTTTTTTCTGGTGAGCAGTACCAATGAGCAGAGGGAAGGCGCTCATTGCTGGCTAAACAAAATCCCTCTGCAATGATTTGGCCCTGTGATGACACCCCAGCAGTGAGGCATCATGCCGTTAAAAGCGCAGAGAGAGAGAGAGAGAGAGAGAGAGAGAGAGAGAGAGAGAGAGAGAGAGAGAGAGTTAAGAAAAATTTCAGAAGCAGATGGAAGAGATAGGCTACTTTTGCAGATCCAGAACGGAATACTTATGGAGGAGTTTAAAAAGTATCCTGAGAATGCCAAACACAGCATATCTGCTCACTTAGAAAAGACAAAGGACAGGAGGCTCCAGGAAGACGAGAGGTAAAAAAGAACGTTCCTATAGGTATTAAGAAGGAATTCAGATGGCATTAGTTGTAGATACTGAAGAGGAGGAGGAGGGTTGACAGAAGAGCTTGGAGAAAGCAGAAAAAGGATGCATGAAGGTCTGCAGAGAAGAGATACAAGGAGACAAGAAATAAAGGAAGACTGGATGCACGAAGTCCTGGAAGCGGAATTGAGAGGAGCCGGAGGAAAACGAGATAAACCAAAGAGAAGTCAAACGGAAGGATAGCAAGAACATCGATAGAAAAAGAAAAACTCTGATTTCCTAAGAGACAACAGGAGATCAAGCAAAATGAGAAAGAAGCTATTAGAAGGTCATCAATAAACCGATTTTGTGCTAGGTGAAATTGTCAATGTTCATTTGAGGGATCCTCCGGAAGACGAACTACAAATGGAAACCTGTTTCAAGGAATTCTAAGAAGCGTTGTTATAGTGAGCAGTGCCAATGAGCAGAGGGAAGGCGCTCACTGCTGGTTAAACAAAACCCTTCTGCAATGATTTGGCCCTGTGTTGATACCCCAGCAGTGAGGCAAGATCATTGATGGTGCCCGTTCAAACGTGCAAGGAGGAAGAGAGAGAAGAGAGAGAGAGGGAAGAAAAGATGAGAGAGATAGAGAGAGTAGGGAGAGAAAGAGAGAGAGAGAGAGAGAGAGAGAATACAGCAGCTATAGGATAATGAAAAAGGACATTTCCGTCTGAATAATATTAATATGAATACAGTTCCAATAATATTTAAGGTTTTATTTATCTAGAAAATATAACGATTTACAACAATACGATGTGATAAGATTTCATAATTATTATTTTCCAAAATATATACGATAACATTTCTTAAAGCAGAAGATCTCAAATATATCCATTAGATTAATAACTAAACAGGAATAAAAGCTCTCTCTCTCTCTCTCTCTCTATGTACACTGTATGCATTTTTTTCATTACCATTCCTCATACTCTATTTCTCTCTTCTCTTTTCTTATCTCTTTGTCCAAATATATTTCATCCATTACTGGATTTCTTTGCCCGATTATCGTAATTTCCTTCTCCTCCCATTCGAACCATTCTTACTATGTACTGGTTGTTTGAACATGGGCCACCTTTCAGGGAAAGAAGGGCATGATCTCTCCAAGCAAGATATGGCGGGGCGACGCCGGTTTTGTTGCTGGCTGTACATGATTGAACCAGATCTCTGATTTTCGTGCTGACTGTTACTTCGGCAATTCAAATGTGCATGTATAAAAAAATTCCAATAAAAATTTCCAGTGAATATTTCTATTACAAGATTTGACGGTTAAGTGTAGAGCAAATCTGAATAATACATTTAATAGGTAATCAATAGTTCAAATCGAGTTTTTTTCATATAAATCACAAAATTCCCGATATAACATGAAATATTTATAATGGCAGCTTTTAACGGATTCGTGATTATTTACATATTTTTCCCATCCTTAATCTTGATCATTTTGTTTGCAAGGGAAATTCCAGAGTTGTTTTTTACTCTTGTCAAACTGAAGACAAATTAATGGTGCGTGTGAAATGGGCTTCAGCCCCCTCATGAGATAATGGAGCGGAGAGTTAAGGGACCAGAGTATTTTCCAAATTTTCAACCGGGAAAATGGAGACAAAACACGTCCCAAATTTTCTGTTTCCGAGATCCATCAATCCAGCCAAGAATTCTTTTAAAAAGGGTATTCGTCAAAACAAGACAAAATTTTTAACAAGTATTTGACAAACTTTCGCCATTGTGTATGGAATTCGAAATGTGAATCGCCAAACGCAAGCACTACCACCGCCTCCCTCTCCCCCCCCCCCTCTCTCTCTCTCTCTCCTCTCTCTCTCTCTCTCTCTCTCTCTCTCTCTCTCTCTCTCTCTCGGCATTATACTCCTTAAGGATCTGCACTAAAAATACACACCGATACAATCCCGTTAAACATTGCCTTTTGAGTTATTCTGTTAAAAGATGGAAATAGTAAAATGGAGCCGATGCAGAATGAGGGTTCAAGGCTACTATTATCTTAATAATTTGATAAAGTATAGGAAACATCAAGGGCAACCATGCATGGAGGCACTAAGAAAAAAGAAAAAAGTTGTAACTTAATCAAATATTTTCAAAATGCAAATGTTTTATTTATATTCTTTTGACACTTGAAAGATCACATTATCAAAAACATTCTCTCCTAAAAAGATTCTTGACGATGTGTTAGACCTACGTTCTTAATGGTTCTCATCACGGCGCTCCCTCAGATGACGTAGGTGCGCAGGAGAGGCTTAAAATTGGAACTCTATCTGGCTGACCTGTTCTATCTGGACCGTGCTGTAGACTTACCTTTACCTAACCTACCCTCGGACTTTTCCCAATTTATGGTGACTGCCCTTCTTGCATTTTACCTCGGAAAACCATACCGACGGCCAAATTATTACTTCCATAAATGAGGTCAGGAATTACGTTGTATTCAAGGCATTATTGGTTTTTCAATGCCTTTTTGTTATTTATTTGCTATTTTTTTATTCTTTCCAAAGATAACGGATAATAGAAAATTAATTGCTGAATATATAGTTTCAATGTTTTTGAATATTCATTAGTCTGATGGCAAATGACATTATTGCTGGGCTGTCTCTGAGTCTTATAAATAAGGTGGCGACTAGCATAATTTGCTGGTATTAAAATTAGGAAATATATATGTTAAGAATTTCATTTAACTTGCATTCTAAACTTAGAAATTAAGGGAATATCCATTTGATTAACTAGTTAATTAGTTTTTCGTTCTACACATAGTTCATAGTTCACATGTGGAAATACAGGCCTGCATATTACAAACTTCTAGACTAACTATACGCGTGAAAACATCTGCGCATTGTTCCTGGATTTTTCATTTATTCCACATAATGTCTGAAGGTTTTTGAAATCTCACGAAATGAAGACACAAATACAAATATCAAATACATAATTCAAACCACGATCCACACATCCATATATTAGAGTATCTTGGAATCCCCTCGACTCGAAAAGCATCGGTGGTTAGCCTCGCCACCTGCGAGATTACATTTCCTACAAGGAACATGCTCAACAGACCAATATCAAAAGGGAATGACAGGCGTCGCCGCTATTTAGATGTAAATTCTATCCATGCTGATAACGCTTCGGAACATATACGTTATATACACGTGCTTGCTTCCTCGAGATTACAAGACAACAATCTCATGAGTGATAGGATGGCCTGAAGGTTCCATAACCCGACTTGAAAATGAGCAAAGTATAATGTTCTTATTTACATATCTTCCACAAGAACATCCAGATGTTAATTATAAGATATTCACACATAAGTGGGAGATAAAAGAACCGCTCACAAAAATTAAAAGTGTGGTACGTATAATAATGGAATGAATGCAACCATAAACTTGAGATAGGTAGATAATTAAGCAAGAGTAGCGTTGTTCATCAAAAGAAAGGTTTTCGTGTTTCTTCAGTATAGAGAAAACTATAAAATGTTATTTGGAAAAGAAGGAAATATGAATATCACTGAAATAGCAGTGTTAGTTTTCGTTTAGTATAAGTAATGGACTCAACAAGATGATAATGAACAAACATTAGGTATTGTTGAGAAACTACTTTCGTGTAACAGTTAATTTTGCAGCTCTACGAACCTCCCTGAAAAACATCTTTTACCCTCATTTTCCATTTGTAACTAATTCTTAATGCAATTTCTAAAAAAAAAAAGGAAAAAAATGGTACGCCAGTGTTATAATTCCCATACCTTAAGCGTCATAATAATAATTCTTTACCTTTACTAAGCTTGTTCTACAACTATTTGCAAACGAAAAGGAAACTTACATAAATAACGCATGGTCTCGTATGCCTGTAAAAGGACGGAATTTAATATTACGATTAAGATAACTGTGCCTTTTCCCGGTGGCGCTTCTAATCGAGATCAAATTATTACTCCTTTCGTTATACACACTACAGAGTAATGCCTCATATTTCTTATTAAAGCTCATTTCATCACACTACAGAAAGGAAGGAGTAATTTCATTATCCTATAACCGATCATCAAACTATAACCGATCATCAAAAAATCGAAGATTATATAAATGAAAAGGTCACGTGGTGTGTAGAGTAACATTAATAAAACTGGCACATAAAGATCAAATTTATACCAGTACAAAATTAACAATCTTAGAATAAACCATGGTACAAAATTAACAATCTTATGGCTTGTCCACACTAGCGGGCATGCCCGTCGGGCATTTCCAGCTGTTATATTTCTCTCGCTTCTGAAGCAGTGTTGCCATACAATTACATCGTTCTGACTCCCTACTCGGTCGGCCGATATAGTGGCCCGGGTTATGGGAACAGTGTTTGCCTGTCGGGCAGTGCCCGCTAGTGTGGACAGCGCCTTAAAATACATGCCTGGTCACGGAAACTTCAAAAATAAGAGCAAAATTAAATGTAGCAGTTACACTATTCAAAATGACATGATTTAAATATTAGTGTGCTATACATCTAAATCGACCTGAAGGGGTGAAATAGCCGACAAAAGGTGATTGTATATAAACAGAAACTAGTAACGTATGAGGCACAAAAACATATTGTGATGGAATAATTGACGAAAAACTAGGGGTTGTTTATAATCAACTTTCTAATCGAAGGTTAACTTGAGTAAGCAACGTGAATTGAATCTAGAATAACACTATACATTTTATTGAAACATATGGTATATAAGTATTTTTCATTTCGTTTAAAATATAATATTCAAATAATTTTTAATGAACCTGAAGATGGGGAGGGGTCCGTGAAGTTGTATGAGTGAGTTTGAATAAAGGAGAGAGGAGAATGTTGTAGTTGGTTTGCGCGTTGCAGTTCCTAACCCGATTAAAATTTCCCTCATCTTGAAGTAATCAGTAAAGTTGCCCTTATTTTGGAATAAAAAAAAATGTGTAAAATTATAAATATATGATACTATGGTATTAAATTTACAACAGAAAATTTGTGCAAATATGCACATGAATCAAGTGAATTTAAACATAAACGTTTTTTGGTATCGTTTGCTAAGTGAATTTTCAGGAAATTAAATGATAATTTTGTGTTAATTTAATTTGTAACCGAAAAAATCTTGAATATTTTCTAAAGGGGATGCATAAATAGAAAATATAGCTATGACCGAGTTTAAAGCTCTTATACTGTGCTGATATTAAATGATGGGAAATAAAACTATTCTAATATTCATATTTGAAAATCACTTATATTCAGTTTTTTATGTTTTGTTTTCTTAGGAACAATTCTGTAACTATGCTTCACTGCAGGTAACTCTCCCGAAGAGAAGCCGAATTTACTCCTGTATAGACTGAATCTGGATTTTTTTTTTTTTTTTTTTTGTATGGTGTTTATACATTGCATGAAACCAGTGGTTATTCAGCAACGGAACCAACTTCCGAACCACGTCGAGAGTGAACTTCTATCACCAGAAATAGACACCTCTGACCCCTCAATGGAATGCCCGAGAATTGAACTCGCGTCCACCAAGGTGGCAGGCCAAGACCAAACCGACCACGCCACTGAGGCGTGCGATAACATGTCGTAAGGACTAGGATAGGTTGAGCCGAGCCTATGAAATTATATCTGAAT
This sequence comes from Macrobrachium nipponense, assembly GCF_015104395.2. Classification (NCBI taxonomy): domain Eukaryota; kingdom Metazoa; phylum Arthropoda; class Malacostraca; order Decapoda; family Palaemonidae; genus Macrobrachium; species Macrobrachium nipponense. The sequence goes on from NC_087210.1 coordinate 25,442,142, forward strand.
TCGGCACATCTACGTATATAAGAACTTACGTAAACTCGTATTTTTCGTGTTGTGGGTAATGACAGTATTACTTCAGCCTACCTCGTGAATTCGATATACTTAGACTTTCTTTTAATACACACATACGTGCATACATAAATAAATACACATATATAAATATATATCTATATAGGTAATTGTAATAACCACAATGCTATCATAACTTCTTGAATTCTGCTCGCTTATTTTGGATTTATTTGTCACTACAAAGTCTCAAGATCCAAGAGTAAGAAATATGAAGAAATTTTGATGTTCGGAAGTGGGAAACGAACCCGGGTCCCATAATCACGTGATCTCGTTGTGATTACAGGAACCGTGTTCGTTTTCCGCTATCGGACATCAAAATTTCTTCATATTTCTTGCACTTGGATCTTAAGGCTTTGTAGTGACAAGTGAATCCAGAAAAAATGAGAAGAATTCGGGGAATTAAGAGGGCAATGTGGCTAATACAACTGCATATGTATCTGGTAAATGACCAGTAGATTCTACATCTATATATATGTATATACTATACATTCATATATACATATATGTACATATATACACACACATATATATATATATATATTTTATATATATATCTATATATATATATTATATATATATATAGTATTTTTTTTTTTTATAATATATATATATATATATATATATATATAATATATATATAGATATATATATATATTATATATATATGATATATATATATATATATTACTATATATTATATATATATATATGATATATATATATATATACTAGAATAAATATATATATTTATATACATATATATATACATATATATATATATATATATATACATATATATATATACATATATATATTATATATATATATATATATATAACATAGTATATATATACATATACATACATACATATATAATATATATATATATATATATATATTATATATATATATATATATATATATATATATACATAGTATATATATACATATATACCCCATATATACGTATATGTATAATATATATATCTATATATATATATATATATATATATATATATATATATATATATATATATAGTATAATACATAATATATATATATATATATATATATATAATATATATATATAATATATCTATATATTAATATATTATATATATATATATATTTATGATATATATAATATATAGATATATATATATATATATATATATATATATATATCTATATATATATATAGATTATTTATGAATATATATACTATATATATATAATATATATATATATATATATATATATTATATATATATATACATATCGTATATATATGTACATATATGTATGTATATAGATATATATATATATATATATATATAGATATAATATATATATATATATATATATATATATATATATATATATATATAAGTGTGTGAGTAAGTTTGTATATATGTATATGAGCTTACGTGATAATAATTTTATCATAGATTAAAATTTAAAACTTCTACGGCAACTGTAAGGTCTAGCTGATACACAATTTACATTGTACAACGTAAGAACCGGACCTAAGTAACTGTCCTTCGCATAATCCGCTTCTTTCCGCAAGTAATAAAAGCACCACTTCCAAGGCGCCGTGCTTCTCTTATTGGTCGTTAAATCACTTTACTGCTGCGCTTTAAAACATACCGGACAACACTGCTCCTCTTACAAGGTTTTGTTTTGGTCTCCATAGTCCAGTAGTGCGAGGCATAGTATGTCTTTAGGATATATCAGTTTTGATGCATTTGAAACACAAACACAAACACACACACACAGTGAGTGGAATAGAATATAAAATTTAACCCAAATGCGGAGATATGAGCTCATATAGTGTTGAAAGTGAAATTGACAGTAGAAAGGTTTCAAAGGTGGAACACGAGGAAAACTTCGCAGTTGCACTAGGAAACAATTGTTAGGATAAGATACAGGTCTGCACCGTGGGGCGGGGGGGAGGTGGGGACCCCTCCCTAAAAAAAAAAATCTGGAACTTCATATTTTCTGTGACTATACCCTTTTCATTGAACTGTACTTACAAAGTAATAAATAACAATCTTTTTTTTTTTTTTTTTTTGACAAGTCTTTTTATATAAATTTTGTTATTAAACATCAACATCATTCTTTAGTAGTAGGAAATACAAGAGTGTTAACAGGAATATGATATGGGCCACCATATACCTATATATGCAATGACATTTATAGAAGAAAAGGTCTAGTTTTTCGGAAAAACGACCCCCCCCCCCTCTAAAACTCTGGGTATCGGCCTGAGATAAAGAGTGAGATGGAAGAATAATATGGGCGGAGGTAGTGTAAAGGAATGAAAATAGGATGCAGTTAAGTGCTAAAAGGGACGCTGCCAAAATAGCCTTAATAATACCTACATTGCAACGCCAGAGGTTCCCTGTTGGCATTAACCCCGTAGGGAGAAGGAAAGAGTTTAAATTTGCAATAGGTTTGTCACTGGTAGATAAAAGTAACTTAATCTAGTGCCATTATGTCAGCAGGTATCCCAACAAACTTTCTTTGATAGTTCCAGCTTTTTTTAACATTCATGCTTTAAAAAACAATTGAAAAGTGAAACTTTAAACCCCTGATTACGTCCGAAGTGGCCCCTTACAAGTACATTTCTTAGATGAATAAAAAAATTATTAAAAACATGCTAAAGGCTGTTCTACTTACCGTTTCATAAAAAGAATTTTCCGACCTATTCATTCGTACACCTCTGCAGGCAGTGGTTGTACAGATTGATATAGGGAGAAAAATATACAATATGTTCTCTGTACTTAACTCCAAATGATAACCATTTTGTATAATAATTAGTAGAGGCGATTCAACAACTCCCTCAACCTTTTCTCTTACTAGGCGATCTGAATGGTAGACATCCTTTATGGGGCGATGTTTTAGCAAACACAAGGGGCAATATTATATCATCAATTGTGGAAAATGAGGATGTCGGATTCCTTTATACAGGAGAGCTCACACACTTTCATGTCAAGACAGGTACCTTGTCGTGCATTGACCTATCAATCGCAAGCTCTAATTGCCTTCTCGATTTTCGATTGGAGGACATTAGATGATTGGCATACTAGTGATCATGCACCAATCATTATAAACAGCAACAATGGTCCACCTTTACAGAGATCGCCACGATGGAAACTTGACAAGCGGACTGGGATAGATTTCGTGAGCTAAGCGAAATTGTAGGGAATGCAGAACAGTTTGAAAATTTTGATGATGCCATAGACATACTGAATGGAGCCCTTCATACAGCAGGAGTCAATTCTATTCCCAAAACAACAGGTCTATTCAAACGACGACTAGTCCCCTAGTGGTCTTCAGAACTATTCAAACGATGACCAGTCCCCTGGTGGTCTTCAGAACTAACTGCCCTACCCAAAGCCACAAGAAGGTCTGTAACTCGATTGCGCAGACGCCGCACTGAGGAGAAAATAATTATATATAAGAAATGTAGAGCACAGTTCCGTCGTCCCATGAAAGAAGCTAGGCGCCAGTCTTGGGTGTCTTTTGTTTCCTCCATTAACGTGAGAACACCGCCATCTTCTGTGTGGAGGAAAGTAAAAATATAGCAGGCAAATTCACCCCCAACCCACCACCAGTGTTGAAGGTGAATGATCAGTATGTGACTGGAGCAACTGAGGTTAGCAATGCCCAGGATGATCAATTCTCAAATGTATCATGCAAGTGTGAAGCAGCTCCTGGTCACCAGTTTAGGAGCATTGAAGAAAAGAAAATTTTAAAGAGTCATACAATTTTCCTTTTACTGAAAGAAAATTTGATTCTGCACATGCTACGTGTAATAATACAGCCCTGGACCCGATGGGAATTCCATACGCAATGATTAAACTGTACCGTTAATACCAAGTTATTTAATCTAAGCATTATTAACAGAATATGGCATGATCATATTTATCCAAGTGTTTGGGAACTAGCCTTTATTTTAGCCTTTTTAAAACCCGGTAAGGATAAGTTTTAACTGCAAACCATCGACCAATTGCATTGACATCTTGTTTATGTAAGATCATGGAGAAGATGGTCAATGTTAGACTGATATGGTACCTGGAAAAGAAGGTATTTTATCACCTATCCAGTGTGGATTTAGAAAAATGCATTCAACGACTGATGTATTGATACGACTGAAATCCTCTATTTGTGAAGCCTTTGCTACCAACAGCACCATGTAACAGTCTTTTTTTACCTTGAAAAGGCATATGATACTGCATGGAGATATGGTATACTTAAAACCATTTATGAATTGGGATTACGAAGAGAGCTACCATTGTTTACTCAATCATTTGTTTCACATAAGACTTTTTCAAGTGAGAGTGGGGGAAACTCTATCATAGAGGAAATGTCAGGGTCAGGAAGGAGTTCCCCTGGGTAGTGTGCTAAGTGTAACCCTATTTGTACTAGCCATTAATGGGATATCCTGTCATTCCCCAAGATATTCTCTCAACATTATTTGAAGATAATCTCTCCATATCATTTGCTGGATATAGAATGTCGATGGTTGAGAGAAAACTACAACTCTCAATTGACAAAATTATTCAGTGGGTTGATATGAATGGATTTCAGTTTTCGACAAGCAAAACTGTTGTTGTCCATTTCTGTCGTATTAGGGGAGTACATCCAAACCCGGATATATACATTAAAGGTCAACGGATCCCATGTGTAAGTGAAGCTAGAATTTTAGGTTTGATATTTGATTGCAGGTTGACATGGGTTCTTCACTTAAAGGCGTTAAAAGTTAAATGTCTTGAGGCTCTGAATCTTTTAAAAGTATTGTCCCATACATCATGGGGGGCAGACCGCAAAACTATTTTAAAATTATACAAGGCCTTAATTTTTTCAAAAATTAGTTATGGGTGTGAAATATACTCCTCAGCCACCCCAAGCTGATTAAAGGTATTAGATTCTATACATCATGCTGGTATTAGATTGTCTACAGGAGCGTTTAGAACTTCGCCTATCTCAAGTCTCCTTCTTGAAGCTGGAGAATTAACTTTAGACCTTTACCGAAAGTCTTCTATTATTCGGTATTGGTTTAGGTTGCAAAGACTTCCTAATTCTTTAGCCTGTCAGACTGCAAACCTTGTAAGGCATTGTAGATATTTTGAGTTTTACTACCCAGAAAATCGTTCCTCAACTTTATTTTGGTTTTTTTCGGGTAAAACAATTAATAAACGGTCTTGATATAGCAAGAAATAGAGTTCTTCCATTTAGGATGTCACCAACCCCTCCATGGAAATTACCAGAGATATCTTTTGGTAAATATTCTATTGGTATAAAAGAGAACATGACTGAATTAGAAGCCAGGTCTCTCTTTCATGAACATGTCGAGGAACATAAGGAATCAACTTTTATATATACAGATGGCTCCAAATCTGATGCTGGTGTTGGGTTTGGAGTATATAGTAGTTCTTTCAATTGTAGATGTGCACTTCCTCTAGTATCTTCCATATTTATTGCAGAACTATATGGCATATTAACCACTATTGAGAAAAGAGCAGTAAAAGAGGAGGGCAACTTTACCATTTTTAGTGATGCAAGAAGTGTCCTTCAAGCTTTAGAAGTTTTTAATTCTAGTAACCCTTTGGTTTTAAAGATTTTAGAGTGGCTTTTCATTATTGGTCTGAAAGGTATAACAGTTCGATTTTGTTGGGTTCCGGCACACGTAGGTGTGTCTGGAAATGAGGAGGCAGATTCACTGGCAAAGAATGCTGCAGCTGAGTTGCTACCAAGAAGGTATTCCATTCCCTGTAATGATTATTTTACCTACAGTTAAGAATTTTATTTATAATAATTGGCAACGGCATTGGGATAGCTTAGTTGATAATAAGATGAGAGAAATAACGAATGTTATATTGTTTGTTTGTTTGTATATTGTTTTTAAGTTGCATGGAACCATTGGTTATTCAGCAACGGGACCAACGGCTTTACGTGACTTCCGAACCACGTCGAGAGTGAATTTCTTTCACCAGAAATACACATCTCTCACTCCTCAATGGAATGGCCGAGAATCGAACCCGCGACCACCGAGGTGGACGCCAGCACAATACCAACCACGCCACTGAGGCGCTAACGAATGTTATATCCCCTTGGAAGTATAACATGATGCCCCGAAAGTGGGAGATTACTCTTTGCCATCTCCGAATTGGTCACACTCGGATGACACATGAGTTTCTGCTAGCTGGCCAACACCAACCATTTTGCGACGACTGTTTGATACCCTTGACAGTGAGGCATTTGTTGACTGAATGCCCTACTTATAACACAGAAAGAAATAGATATCTGTTTGAGGCTCGAGGTGAGGATAGCAGGTTCATCCTTGCCAAGATTCTTGGACATGATGTGTTGTACAATGCTAGCGGCATTTTTAGATTTATTTCAGAAGCAGGTCTTCTGAAAGCTATTTAACTTTAATAATAACATGTAATGCTTTTATGGTTCTAATTGAATATTCTTTTATTCTTTATTTATAATAAACGATATCGGCGTCAATGACATTCGATGTCAGGATGCCAGAAAACTTCCAATCATTCATTCATTATGCAACGGAACAAGGGTAGGTTAAGTTACTAGTTAGTTATTTTGTTTAATTTTGTTGAAACGAGTGTCATTTGACCTTAAAAATCCCTAATACACACACCCACACACAAACACACACACATATACATATACATATATATAAATAAAGTTTTTTTGGAACGAAGGAAAAAAATGAAAAAGCGAGATAGCCAAGTACTTTCGGTCCTGTTCGGACCCTTTACTGAGGCAGTACTTGGCTATCTCACTTTTTCATTTTTATCCTTCGTGGCAAAAAACCTTTATTTATACATAGCATCACGTTTTATATACTTCGTGATCAAGTTATTAATATATATATATATATATATATATATATATATATATATATATATATTTATTTATATATAATATATATATATATATATATATATCTATATATATATATATATATTTATATAATATATATATATATATATATACACAAACACATCCATCTTTCCATGTATCGATCTATTTATCTATACGTATTAACATTATATATGTATATATATATATATATATATATATATATATATATATATATATATATATATATATATATATATATATAGTGTGGGTGTGTGTGTGTGTGTGTGTATAATACGAACTTTGAGGAGTCTACGAGAAGATCCAACATATTTTCCGGCTACATCGAGGAGTAAATAGTAGATAGACAGCATTTGATGACAATAGGGGGTCAAGTTTATGTTTTTATTTGATGAGAGGCTCGGTTGTCAGGGGATTTGTAGTTATAAGTTGACATTTTAGGCCAGGGGCATATTGCTGTATTAGTTGTCTAATTTGGTTTTAAGAAGGAATTATTTTGAATGAAAGGAATACTGGCATCAAATTGTTTCTCAGGAACAGTAAGGAAGTTCGCTTTGGGTATTAAGGATCTTATGTAAATAAATGTCTAAAAAATATTTTTGCAATATTACTTCCTTATGAAATTCTGACTAGCTTGACGCTAAGGTTTAGGGCAGGCCCTGGAAATGAAAGAGGATATTTAGAAAATTTAATGTAAAAAAAAAAAACTATAAAAATTAGTATCTAAGCCGGTAAAGTTACTTTTTCTAAAAACATGTAAAAAACTCTTCCATGTTACGCGATACCTCAATATCTAATAATGCCCATTTATTTTCCTTGTCATAATCAATAGTAAATTTTATGTTACGATGAGCATTATTAGCAAACTGTAGAAAAACATTTGCTTGATCTTTGTTTATAAATAAAATTAAGGTATCGACAACGTAACGACTGTATAATAATGGTTGATAGACCAGAGGGCAGTTGTCCACCAATGGTTCCTCTAGGTAACCATACAAAATATTAACAAACACCGGGCCCAAAGAACTCCATTGCCATTCCTTCATCTGAGAATAAGCACTGCCGATATAACAATTTTCTAAAATTATCTCAATTAATACCATGAAATATAATATCGTCATCAGTACAAAGCTTACTCAAAATAACCTAGACCAGTTTCTTCCAAAGGTCAGAATCTTGATCCACTATTTTTCCCTTAAAACTCTAGTAAATCTTTTAGTCTGGTTATCTAAAGAAACCTATGATTCACTTTATTAAACTAGTAGTAACCCCGCCCCCTCTTTCTGTTTTTGTATATGAAGGTCTGTCAACTTCTATGATATTCAGTGTAAGCTTGAAAATGTAGAATATGCTGCGAAAGTGCTTTTTCCAAGTCCTTGTTTCATTTACCTTTCTACCGTGGATTTAAGGATATTCTCAGTTCCCTTCGTGGACACACACACAGACTATATATATATATATATATATATATATATATATATATATATATATATATTATATATATATATATATATATGTATAAATATATATATATATATATATATATATATATATATATATATATATATATATATATATATATATATATATATAGATATATAATTTAACATATATACATAACATTCGCTTTGTAATTGGGTATAAGAACGCTTATTCATCCATTTATCTTAGAAAAATAATGTTCATATTGCGTCATCTATAATCATACTTGACTATTTACCTTGGCAAACGCAACACTTTATTTCAACTCAATACAATAGTCACAGGAAATAACGCAACCGTACAGAAGACTCCGATTTCACTTTAAATGGCTTATGGCACAGTGCTTTGGACAACACACATCTCACTGGTAGCAATAAAAGTCGCACTTGAAGGATTTACAAAAAAATGATGATGCTCTTATTGGATATTATATCTCGTTGGGTCTCTACTCCTATGAAAGTTAGGGGACAACTGCGTTATTGCATTTTTCACTTATTGTTCTGAACGACAATGATTCTTACAGTATAAATCCCAAAGAACCTCTTATCAACAAACGAAATATTAAATTTTTATAAACTGTGCTGCAATCCATATCATAGACAGGATAACACAACTTACATCACAAAAGTAAACAGAAGCCGAGATTGAATAATAATGCTATACTCCAATACGCACTTCCTACGAACACTGGAGAGTGAATCAGTTTCCCGAAAGCTTCGAGTTTTTTTTCTTATCCGTTTAGATATTCTCAAAAATACGGGAAAAAATACGATAATATCTTTCAACAAGATTACATGGATTATCCATACGATAATTTAATTTTATAAAAAGGATCAAATTTTCGTTTGAGTTTGCTATTGCCAAAAGTTACTACATTTATTTATATATTATGCCTTATTTGATGATAGCAAAGAGATTCACGTTACACCAAAGACACTGCAGAAGACCTGCTGAAAGCAAAGTGATTTTGGTTACATTAAAGACATTGTATAAGGCTAACCTGATAAAGCAAAACAGATTCAAGTTACACTAAAGACATTTCATCTGCCTAATCTGATGCAAGCAGAGATTTAGGTTACACTAAAGACATTTTATATGCAAACCTAATGAAAGCAAAGGTTGGGTTACCCTAAAGACATTTTATATGCCAAACCTAATGAAAGCAAAGAGAATTAAGTTAAACTAAATATATTTTATCTGCCTAAACTGATGATAGCAAAGAGATTTACGTAGGTTACTCTAAAGACATTTATAAGGCTAACCTGATGAAAGCAGAGATTTAGGGTACCCTAAAGACATTTTATCTGCCTAAACTGATAAAAGCAAAGAAATTCACTTTACATTAAGTAGAAAGTAAAAGAAAGAACACTATCGATACCACAAAACTCGCCCTGCTGTTCTCTTGCTCTATTCCTTGGCAACAGAACCGCCTAAGTTCTAATCCTTAATGGCGAGTTGCACCATCCATGATAATACCATTTTCATAGTCCTTCCTTTAATGGTGGAGAGAGAGAGAGATGAGAGGAGAGAGAGAGACCGAGATTAGAGAGAGAGAGAGAGAGAGAATAAATCATGGGGCAAAACATATCCCAGCGTGGCAGCAGAATGAAAAAGCTTCATCTCATCATAATTTTCGTTCCCTCACGGCAAACTTTCCTTCGAAAGCGATCCAGCGTCTTGATAAAAAACGAGTCTCTCAGCTTTGATGTTCAGCCATGTGGATATTGATAAAATTCAGAAAAGAAACCCTGATTTGCGGTAATTGCAGCAAATGGCGGGAGGCGTTTTTCTTCTCCGGCTCAAAGTTTATCCTCAACTACGGCTCATTTCAAGACCAAAGAATATTCTGGGAGACGGGCCTGGATGAGGATGGAAACATCCTTGCGGGCGTACCATAGTTCTTGAGGGTGTCCTTTTTCTTCCTTTCGGCAATGGGCGGCCGTATCTGGTTTGATCGAGAAAAGGGTCCTTCACTGACTCTCCAAAAATCATGACTCTCGGCAGATGCCAAAATGTCGGATTATTGTTCGGAAAGAACACAGATTTATTTAACGAATGCCTATGAGTCAAACAGCCATTTTGTACGGCGATCTTTAAATACTGAAATTTGATCAACTGAAAAATGTAAATGTGCAGCAACACAAACATATTATATATATATATATATATATATATATATATATATATATATATATATATATATATATATATATATATATATATATATATATATATATATATATATAGATATATATATATATATAGATATATATATATATATATATATATATATATATGAGCATATTGACGTTATTCATAATTTACCCTCTCACTATGACGGATTATTGAAACTACATTGCAACTACATTGCTTCTATTACAGACAGAAAATTTCATAATAATAATAATAATAAATATCAAGTTTACACCGAACAGATTACACTACATGGTACTGTCACTGACAAGAATGCAATTGCTGTCTTATAAACATTAAAAATAATGAGTCGATGAATAATTTCATCAACAACTGACAAAGAAGTAAAAAATAGAATAAAAAGTTACAAAGCTAAACATATTGCGTTTATGGGGCTTCATTTAGTAAAGACAACATTCATATCCTTTGCATCGATTTCTGGGAGTTGTCACCCCGATGAGGTACAAAAGTAAACCCAGACCTTTACTTGACTTTATTTAGAATAAGAAAAGTTGAATTAATTAGGAAAAGGTGAGGGGGAGGTGGGCGCGATAGGTTAGGATATGTGAGTGAGAAAATGACCGACGAGACGAGCATCCCCGCAGCCAATGAGAATTCGAGCAACAGTGACGTCACGCAACACACCGTGACGTCATGCTCGACCTCTGCAGAAAAGGAGTTAGCGCTCTAATGAAGCACCGCGGAAAAATCACGAGCCCGGCTATGCAGATACGAGCCAGAGCGAACTTTGTGGAACATTTTGTGGAACATGACCAAATCTAAGATTTTCCAAGGCCAAGTCGTTATCACCATGGTTTAGTGAAGTCCTATCACCACTAGTTTTCTGATAAGTTTATGTACTATACTGGATGTCACAAGCAATAACCAATTCTAAGGAATGCCTGACGCGTATAATGTAAAAATGGTTCTTTTAATGTTTCCTATTCAAAAACATTGAAAAGAATAAAACATTAGCCTGGAAATGGTACTCTCGATTTTGTAGATATCTCATTTGGTGTTTGAGGAAGATTCAGAACAGAATCAACGGGAAATCTAAGAAATAAAGCAAAAAAAAGTTGCAGACGCCTCATAAAATCTATGTAAATTATAAGAACTATAAAACTGAGTGTATTATCAATACTAAAAACGCTTCATCATTTTTTTGGGAAATAGGATGGGAAATATACTCGAGAAAAAAAGCTGAGTAAAACCAAGATAGCGTTTCCCCAAGGAACAATCTTCTACAATTTATAAAGAAAACGGGAACATCATACGGAAAAATTTCCCCACCTCCAGCAATGATGCCATAAGTCGCATTAAAAGAATTCAAGACTGCTTATCTTTTGAAACAACCCTTTTTTTTTTTTTTTTTTTTTTTTTTTTTTTTTTTGTCGTTCTTAACTTCCTCACTCAGAATGGTGAAAATATCAAGTAGCTTCATTAAGACGTCGACGAAGTATTTTTCGGAAAGACATCAGTTTTGGATTTTTCCTTTGTTTCCCAACACATTCACGAAAATGTGTAAATTCTCATCGTTTATTCAATGTAATTTTTATAGATATAAAAGAGATTCCGTACACGAAATTTTATACATTATCACCAAAACTTATTACACGAACAGAAAATCAACTCTCACTTTGAGCAACATATGTGGAAATGTAACTCAGTTCTCAGCTCCAATCGAGTTGGAAATGATTTTTTTTAATATTTCATGTTTTATTCAAAGTGCTTCGTATTTTTTATTTTTTATTTTTAACAATTTCCAGTTTTTAAACTTTTACAAGTGTTTTTTTTTAAACTGAGTTTATTCATAATTTTCTAAACTCTATATTCTTATAGCCATAATGATGAGATATGTAGCCTTGAAAATTTGGTTAAATAATAGAATGTTACACTACTATGAGATTCAGGGTCTCTGCAACACGGTTTTTTGGACTTTGCTCCTTGTCAAAGCATCGGATGTAGCTGAAAGTTGACAAATGTATATTTTACAACCACACACAAATTTTGTCAGCATATCAATAACCTACCCCGATAGTTTTAATTTTTAGAGTAAAAATGATCTAGCCGACGCCATGGCCAATGATTACGAGCTCAAGGGTCGAAAAACATTGATTACGTAAGCAAGGTAAACAACACCTTTTGATGGAATCTTGCCCCGCCCATCCACCAGACAGAAACTCCATTGGCTCTGAAACCAAAGACTTTATAAATGGCGGAACGATACATAGATGTGGGTGGGGTATCAGTGCTAGCGTAGTAATACTACTGTAGCAGTAGTGCCGCAACAGTATAGCAGTAATATACATGAATTAAACGTTTAGGCCAACTACTGGGATCCTTGAGGATCATTTAGCACTTCTTACAACTACTCGAGAATTAGTTTTTAAAGCCAGAAGTTAAATTTCTAGTCCAACCATGCCATGCCCATGGTAGCCTTCAGTGTTATCCTGTATTATAATGAGGCAAAGAAAGGGTGGAGCCTCATGAAGTCACCATTCTGACGATACATTATTGGTGAAGGTTTAAAGCCAATATACGGTACCGGCTATTTTATTTTCAGTAAGTAGGTAGATAGCTAATAAATATAGCAGTTATCAAATCAAGCTTATCTACTATGTTTTTGAAAATTACCAAACTCTTCCCTACATCTTGTCAATCTGATTGTGACCTATAAAGTATACTGTAATTTCTTAGGAAACCTATTTTGGGAATTAGACTAATAATCGAAGTGTTTTTGTATTTATTAACATATTTTGTTGGATTGTTCATTATGACAATTATCAGTGGAGAGGTTCCAGAGTTCATAAAGGTGTATCTGCTTTGTTTGTATTTAAATTGTATGTCATTGTTGCCAGAGGTTTAGCCTTCGTTACGTATAGCCAATCATTCATCGAGAAAGAGGGAAGAAATGCTGTCATAAGTTACGTAACGATTGCGTTCGAAACCTTTTCTCTGAGTAAGTTGGCCTGTCTTCAAAAAAAGTCACTTTTACATTATAAGTACCAAATTTATTCAACCTACGTAATGCAGAATACAGTCAAAATTTATGTGCAGATATAATATGTATTCTGAATAAGCGTTATAATTTATGAAAATGCATAGATAAAAAAAGTTATTGCGAAAAAACAAAAAAAACCGTTGTTACAGAGGCTCTGAATCTCATACTAGCTGAATTCATAAAAAAGTATGTGTGTGTGTTTTAACCTTGCAATCCTTTATCAGTAACTTACAGAACATTTTTTTAAATCCGCTGCGATATTCTG
>NC_087210.1:25456557-25474057 GCF_015104395.2 Macrobrachium nipponense
GAGACCTTACAGACCTTACCTTACATCTTGTTCGGGTTGCCCCAGGTCCCTCAGTGTGAGGCACCTATAATGTCTACCAGAGAGTTGCTAGTGCATCTTCCGGTATATTTTGCATCTTCCAATCTTGGATGGTCTGGAATGCAGCTTAGGTATTTATGGAGCTTATTCTTAAACACATCTACGCTCACTCCTGATATATTCCTCAGATGAGTTGGCAACGCATTGAATAGATGCTGCATTGTCGATGCTGGTGCGTAGTGGAGTAATGTCCTGTGTGCTTTCCTTATTTTTCCTGGTATAGTTTTAGGCACTATTAATCTACCTTTGCTTGCTCTTTCTGATATTTTTAGCTCCATGATGTTTTCAGCAATTCCTTCTATCTGTTTCCATGCCTGAATTATCATGTAGCGTTCTCTTCTCCTTTCTAGACTATATAATTTTAAAAATTTTAGTCTTCCCCAGTAGTCAAGATCCTTAACTTCTGTTCTAGCTGTAATGGACCTTTGTACACTGTCCATATGTGCAATATCCTTTTGATAGTTTGGGTACCATATCATACTGCAATATTCAAGTGGACTATGATCATATGTTTTATAAAGCATAATCATGTGTTCAGCTTTTCTTGTTTTGAAGTGCCGTAACAACATTCCCCTTTTTGCTTTACATTTTGCCAATAGAATTGCTATTTGATCATTGCATAACATGTTCCTATTCATCATCACACCAAGGTCTTTAACTGCTTCGTTATTTGTGATTGTCTCATTATTAGGTCCCCTAAATGCATATAGCTTTCATTCTCTATCTCCAAAATTTATTGATTTAAATTTATCAGAGTTATATACCATCCTATTTACCTCTGCCCAATGATATACTTTATTAAGGTCTCTTTGTAGTGCGTTCCTATCTTCAACACAAGTAATTTCTCTACTTATTCTTGTGTCATCGGCGAAACTACTCACTACCGAGTCTTAACCTTACTTACTATGTCTGCAATCATAATAACAAACAGTAATGCAGCTAACCCATACCTTGTGGCACACCAGGTATTACCTTAGCTTCATCCGATTTCTCATCATTTGCAATAACTATCTGTTTTCTGTTGTGTAAAAATTCTTTTAACCATCTTCCTATTTTATCCATTATATTATGTTTTCTAATTATCTTCGCTAATATATTATGATCTACCTTGTCAAAAGCTTTTGCAAAGTCTAGATAAACCACATCTGTTTCATTTCCGTTTTCATATTTTTGTATATATTTTTGTACATGGGTACAAAACCATGTTGTCCTATATTAAACAAATTATTTTTTATTAAATGTTTCAAAATATTTTTCTTCATTACCCTTTCATACATTTTCATAATATGTAATGTTACACTCACAGGCCTATAATTACTTGCCTCTAGTCTTGATCCACTTTTGAAAGTAGGGGTAATATATGCTAATTTATGCTCATCATAAATCTTGCCTGTATCTACACTTCGTCTTAATAATATTGCAAGTGGCTTTGCGATAGAATGAACTACTTTCTTTAACAAAATAGCAGGGATACCATCAGGCCCAGCTGCAGCTCCATTTTTAATTTCATTAATAGCCTGCACAATATCAGCTTCATTAATATCTATGTCTGCTAAATATTCACTATTTTCATCCCTTACTTCTATATCATTATCGTCATTATCAATTCTAGGGGTGAATTCTCTCTTATATCATTCTGCCATTATGTTGCATATTTCCTTTTTTCATTCGTTAATCTCCCTTCAATTCGTAGAGGGCCTATTTCTATTCTTCTTTTATTCATCTTTTTTGCATACAAGTACAATAGTTTGGGGTTTTGCTTGATATTTACTAGGGTTTTTTCTTCCAAGTCCCGTTTTTCAATTTCTTTTGATTGTATAATCTTTTGTTCTGCATTTTCTATCTTGCTTTTTAGTTCCATCACTTTCCATGCATTTTTTTCTTTTGCAAGACCTTTTTGACAATTTCTGACTTTATGACTGATGTTTGCTTTTCTTCTTCGGTATATATTTATCCACTATTTTCTCTAATATTTTATATAATATCTCCATATTTACCTTTATATCATCACTTGTTATCCCAATCTTTGTTTAATTCTTCATTTATTTCTGACCATTTTATATTTTTACTATAGAAGTTGTATTTTCCATATCCTTTCCACTTTTTCATTTCTTGCTTATGTCTGTTTTCACTTGCTTTGGAAGTCTGAAATACTCGCATTATAAACTATTATTTCTTTATCATAATTCACCTCGTTCACAAATACTAGGTCTAAAGTACCTATTTTCCTTTCTTGTTGGCAGGTGATTTATTTGTTGAATGTTGTATTCTAGTAGCATATCTAATAGCTTTTCGAATTGCCTCTTATCTTCTGCACTACTATTACTCTCTTTTTTATATGTATAAATACATCCACAATCTCCTATTCGTTCTTTCCAGTCTACGAAAGGAAAGTTAAAGTCTCCGGATAGGAGAATAGTCCAGTCCTTGTGTCAAACTCTTTAGTATTAGGGGGTCTATATATTACTATGTTCATTAATTTTTCAGATTCAAATTCTACCGCTATTAGTTCACATTCTGAGTTACTGAATTTCTCATATATTTTTCCTTGTTTTTTGTCTTTCCCATATACCACGGTTTCCCCCTTGATTCCTATTTTTCTATCTGATCTATAACATAAGACTGAAAGGGGGACATTAGTACGTCCTCCCAAGACCGCAATTTTTGGGGGGATTAAGAGTCAAATAGAGGGACTGTCCCCCGCAAAGGGGGACGTACGGTCACCCTAAGCTATACAGGTCTCCCTTTTCTCCATACTCAAGTAATTTTCAAGATATATAAATTCATATACAGTTAGGAAATCGTACTACTGGTATACATATCTTTGCTATGACTTTTGCTCTTCTCACAAAGTTATGACCTCGACGAGTTGGGGAATTATGTTATGACCTGTATATATTGTAGACTTCATCGCTCGCAGTTGTATATTTAAACGAGAGAAGAAAAATGGTAAAATTGTGGAAAGAGGCTTACCAAGAGAATTAAAATATAAAATCATCACCTTCCATTACAACGAGAGAGAGAGAGAGAGAGAGAGAGAGAGAGAGAGAGAGAGAGTATGTTACTGGCTATAGGACTCTTATCATAGACGTTCAATTACTAAATAACTATACATAGATAATACGGTGATCAGATAAAGTATGAAGATGTCAGCAGTTCAGAATATCGCAGCGGATTTAAAAAAATGTTCTGTAAGTTACTGATAAAGGATTGCAAGGTAAAAACACACACACATATTTGGTTATGAATTCAGTTAGTGTAACATTATATTATTTAACCAAATTTTCAAAACTACATATCTCATCATTATGGCTGTAAGAATATAGAGTTTAAGAATTATGAATAAACTCAGTTTAAAAATAAAACACTTGTAAAAGTTTATAGCATGTAACTCACAAAAACTGGAAATTGTTAAAAATAAAAAATAAAATACGAAGCACTTTGAATAAAAACATGAAATTATTTAAAAAAAAAAAAATCATTACCAACTCGATTGGAGCTGAGAACCGAGTTACATTTTCACATAGGGGTTGCTCAAAGTGAGAGTTGATTTTGGTGACTAATGTATAAAATTTCGTGTACGGAATCTCTTTTATATCTATAAAATTACATTGAATAAACGATGAGAATTTACGCATTTTCGTGAGTGTGTAGAAAATCAAAGGAAAAATCCAAAACTGTCTTCTTTCCGAAAAAGACTTCTTCGTCCTCTTAATGAAGCTACTTGATATTTTCACCATTCTGAGTGAGGCAGTTAAGAACGACAAAGAAAAAGGTTGACAAAAAGATAAAGCAGATCTTGAATTTCTTTTAATGCGACTTATGGCATCATTGCTGGAGGTGGGGAAATTTTTCCGTATGATGTTCCCGTTTTCTTTATAAATTGTAGAAGATTGTTCCTTGGGGAAACGCTATCTTGGTTTTTACTCAGCTTTTCCCTCGAGTATATTTCCCATCCTATTTCCCAAAAAAATGAAGTGTTTTTGGTATTATATTACACTCAGTTTTATAGTTCTTATAATTTACATAGATTTTATGAGGCGTCTGCAATGTTTTTTTGCTTTATTTCATAGATTTCCCATTGATTCTGTTCTGAATCTTCCTTAAACACCGAATGAGATATCTACAAAATCGAGAGTACCATCTCCAAACATGAATGGCTAATGTTTTATTCTTTTCAATGTTTTTGAATAGGAAACATTAAAAGAACCATTTTTACATTATACGCGTCAGGAATTCCTTAGACCTTCTTAGAATATTTTCTGAAAAATTGGGTATTGCTTGACTTCCTGTATAGTACATAAACTTATCAGAAAACTAGTGGTGATAGGACTTCACTAAACCATGGTGATAACGACTTGGCCTTGGAAAATCTTAGATTTGGTCATGTTCCACAAAATGTTCCACAAAGTTCGCTCTGGCTCGTATCTGCAAAGCCGGGCTCGTGATTATTCAGCGGTGCTTCATCAGAGCGCCAACTCCTTTTCTGCAGAGGTTGAGCATGACGTCACGGCGTGGTGCGTGACGTCACTGTTGCTCGAATTCTCATTGGCTGCGGGGATGCTCGTCTCGTCGGGTATTTCAGGGTCTGGGGCGTCGGTCGGTCATTTTCTCACTCTCATATCCTAACCTAACCCCCCCCCCCCCGCCCCCCAACCCCACTCTCTCACCTTTTCCCAATTAATTCAACTTTTCTTATTCCTGAATAAAGTCAAGTAAAGGTCTGGGTTTACTTTTGTACCTCATCGGGCTGACAAACTCCCAGAAATCGATGTAAAGGATATTCATGTCGTTCCCATGAATGTTGTCTTTACTAAATGAAGCCCCATAAACGCAATATGTTTAGCTTTGTAACTTTTTACTCGGTTTTTTACTTCTTTGTCAGTTGTTGATGAAATTATTCATCGACTCATTATTTTTAATGTTTATATAAGACAGCAATTGCATTCTTTTCAGTGACAGTACCATGTAGTGCAATCTGTTCGGTGTTGTAAAATTGATATTTATTATTATTATTATTATTATTATTATTATTATTATTATTATTATTATTATTATTATTATTATTATTATTATTATTATTATTATTATATTATTTTTTGTTAAAGATGATGGCAGCATCAGTGAATTGATTTTATATATGGTCTTTTCAATTCTTCTTATTATTCTCTCTCATCAGGGCGATATTTGCTAATAGCTGGCCGATGTTCATATCTCGGTGAAAGAATATTATTATTATTATTATTATTATGAAGTTTTCTGTCTGTAATAGAAGCAATGTAGTTTCAATAATCCGTCATAGTGAGAGGGTAAATTATGAATAACATGTCAATATGCTCATATATATATATATATATATATATATATATATATATATATATATATATATATATATATATATATATATATATATATATATAATATGTTTGTGTTGCTGCACATTTACATTTTCAGTTGATCAAATTTCAGTATTTAAAGATTGCCGTACAAAATGGCTGTCTGACTCATAGGCATTCGTTAAATAAATCTGTGTTCTTTCCGAACAATAATCCGACATTTTGGCATCTGCCGAGAGTCATGATTTTTGGAGAGTCAGTGAAGGACCCTTTTCTCGATCAAACCAGATACGGCCGCCCATTGCCGAAAGGAAGAAAAAGACACCCTCAAGAACTATGGTCCGCCCGCAAGGATGTTTCCATCCTCATCCAGGCCCGTCTCCCGGAATATTCTTTGGTCTTGAAATGAGCCGTAGTTGAGGATAAACTTTGAGCCGGAGAAGAAAAAACGCCTCCCGCCATTTGCTGCAATTACCGCAAATCAGGGTTTCTTTTCTGAATTTTATCAATATCCACATGGCTGAACATCAAAGCTGAGAGACTCGTTTTTTATCAAGACGCTGGATCGCTTTCGAAGGAAAGTTTGCCGTGAGGGAACGAAAATTATGATGAGATGAAGCTTTTTCATTCTGCCCCCACGCTGGGATATGTTTTGCCATGATTTATTCTCTCTCTCTCTCTCTCTCTCTCTCTCTCTCTCTCTCTCTCTCTCTCTCTCCACCATTAAAGGAAGGACTATGAAAATGGTATTATCATGGATGGTGCAACTCGCCATTAAGGATTAGAACTTAGGCGGTTCTGTTGCCAAGGAATAGACCAAGAGAACAGCAGGGCGAGTTTTGTGGTATCGATAGTGTTCTTTCTTTTACTTTCTACTTAATGTAAAGTGAATTTCTTTGCTTTTATCAGTTTAGGCAGATAAAATGTCTTTAGGGTACCCTAAATCTCTGCTTTCATCAGGTTAGCCTTATAAATGTCTTTAGAGTAACCTACGTAAATCTCTTTGCTATCATCAGTTTAGGCAGATAAAATATATTTAGTTTAACTTAATTCTCTTTGCTTTCATTAGGTTTGGCCTGTAAAATGTCTTTAGGGTAACCCAACCTTTGCTTTCATCAAGTTTGCATATAAAATGTCTTTAGTGTAACCTAAACCTCTGCTTTCATCAGATTAGGCAGATTAAATATATTTAGTTTAACTTAATTCTCTTTGCTTTCATTAGGTTTGGCATATAAAATGTCTTTAGGGTAACCCAACCTTTGCTTTCATTAGGTTTGCATATAAAATGTCTTTAGTGTAACCTAAATCTCTGCTTGCATCAGATTAGGCAGATGAAATGTCTTTAGTGTAACTTGAATCTGTTTTGCTTTATCAGGTTAAGCTAGCCTTATACAATGTCTTTAATGTAACCAAAATCACTTTGCTTTCAGCAGGTCTTCTGCAGTGTCTTTGGTGTAACGTGAATCTCTTTGCTATCATCAAATAAGGCATAATATTATAAAATGTAGTAACTTTTGGCAATAGCAACCAAACAAATTTGATCCTTTTATAAAATTATCGGTATGGATAATCCATGTAATCTTGTTGAAAGATATTATCGTATTTTTTCCCGTATTTTTGAGAATATCTAAACGGATAAGAAAAAAAAACTCGAAGCTTTCGGGAAACTGATTCACTCTCCAGTGTTGGAGTATAGCATTATTATTCAATCTCGGCTTCTGTTTACTTTTGTGATGTAAGTTGTGTTATCCTGTCTATGATATGGATTGCAGCACAGTTTATAAAAATTTAATATTTCGTTTGTTGATAAGAGGTTTTTTGGGATTTATACTGTAAGAATCATTGTCGTTCAGAACAATAAGTGAAAAATGCAATAACGCAGTTGTCCCCTAACTTTCATAGGAGTAGAGACCCAACGAGATATAATATCCAATAAGAGCAATCATCATTTTTTTGTAAATCTTCAAGTGCGACTTTTATTGCTACCAGTGAGATGTGTGTTGTCCAAAGCACTGTGCCATAAGCCATTTAAAGTGAAATCGGAGTCTTCTGTACGGTTGCGTTATTTCCTGTGTGACTATTGTATTGAGTTGAAATAAAGTGCATTTGCCAAGGTAAATAGTCAAGTATGATTATAGATGACGCCAATATGAACATTATTTTTCTAAGATAAATGGATGAATAAGCGTTCTTATACCCAATTTCAAAGTGAATGTTATGTATATATGTTAATTATATATTATTTATATAATGACTATATAATATGATAATTATATATATATAATATATATATATTATATCTATACATAATTATACTATATTATATATATACATATATATATATATATAGTATATAAATATATATCCATATTTATATTATATATATATATATATATATATATATATAGTCTGTGTGTGTGTCCGACGAAGGGAAACTGAGAATATCCTTAAATCCACGGTA
Organism: Macrobrachium nipponense; assembly: GCF_015104395.2. NCBI lineage: Eukaryota > Metazoa > Arthropoda > Malacostraca > Decapoda > Palaemonidae > Macrobrachium > Macrobrachium nipponense. The sequence goes on from NC_087210.1 coordinate 25,464,433, forward strand.
GAAAGGTAAATGAAACAAGGACTTGGAAAAAGCACTTTCGCAGCATATTCTACATTTTCAAGCTTACACTGAATATCATAGAAGTTGACAGACCTTCATATACAAAAACAGAAAGAGGGGGCGGGGTTACTACTAGTTTAATAAAGTGAATCATAGGTTTCTTTAGATAACCAGACTAAAAGATTTACTAGAGTTTTAAGGGAAAAATCCTGGATCAAGATTCTGACCTTTGGAATAAACGGTCTAGGTTATTTTGAGTAAGCTTTGTACTGATGACGATATTATATTTCATGGTATTAATTGAGATAATTTTAGAAAATTGTTATATCTGGCAGTGCTTATTCTCAGATGAAGGAATGGCAATGGACAGTTCTTTGGGCCCGGTGTTTGCTAATATTTTTTATGGTTACCTGGAGGAACCATTGGTGGACAACTGCCCTCTGGTCTATCAACCATTATTATACAGTCGTTACGTTGTCGATACCTTAATTTATTTATAAACAAAGATCAGCAAATGTTTTTCTACAGTTTGCAAATAATGCTCATCGTAACATAAAATTTACTATTGATTATGACAAGGAAAATAAATGGGCATTATTAGATATTGAGGTATCGCGTAACATGGAAGAGTTTTTTACATGTTTTTTAGAAAAAGTAACTTTACCGGCTTAGGTACTACTAATAAGTTTTTTTTTTTACATTAAATTTTCTAAATATCCTCTTTTACAGGGCCTAAACCTTAGCGTCAAGCTAGTCAGAATTTCATAAGGAAGTAATATTTTTGCAAAAATATTTTTTAGACATTTATTTACATAAGATCCTTAATACCCAAAGCGAACTTCCTTACTGTTCCTGAGAAACAATTTGATGCCAGTATTCCTTTCATTCAAAAATAAATTCCTTCTTAAACCAAATTAGACAACTATTACAGCAATATGCCCTGGCCTAAAATGTCAACTTATAACTACAAATCCCCTGACAATCGAGCCTCTCATCAAATAAAAACATAAACTTGACCCCCTATTGTCATCAAATGCTGTCTATCTACTATTTATATCCTCCTCGATGTAGCCGGGAAAATATGTTAGATCCTCTCGTAGACTCCTCAAAGTTCGTATTATACACACACCCACACACCCACACTATATATATATATATATATATATATATATATATATATATATATATATATATAATGTTAATACGCATAGATAAATAGATCGATACATGGAAAGATGGATGTGTTTGTGTATATATATATATATATATATATATATATATATATATATATATATATATATATATATATTAATAACTTGATCACGAAGTATATAAAACGTGATGCTATGTATAAATAAAGGTTTTTTGCCACGAAGGATAAAAATGAAAAAGTGAGATAGCCAAGTACTGCCTCAGTAAAGGGTCCGAACAGAACCGCAAGTACTTTGGCTATCTCGCTTTTTCATTTTTTCCTTCGTTCCAAAAAAACTTTATTTATATATATGTATATGTATATGTGTGTGTGTGTGTGTGTGTGTGTGTATTAGGGATTTTTAAGGTCAAATGACACTCGTGTAAACAAAATTAAACAAAATAACTAACTAGTAACTTATCCTACCCTTGTTCCGTTGCATAATGAATGAATGATTGGAAGTTTTCTGGCATCCTGACGTCGAAGGTCATTGACTCCGATATCGTTTATTATAAATAAAGAATGAAAGAATATTCAATTAGAACCATAAAATCATTATATGTTATTATAAAAGTTAAATAGCTTTCAGAAGACCTGCTTCTGAAATAAATCTAAAAATGCCGCTAGCATTGTACAACACATCATGTCCAAGAATCTTGGCAAGGATGAACCTGCTATCCTCACCTCGAGCCTCAAACAGATATCTATTTCTTTCTGTGTTATAAGTAGGGCATTCAGTCACAAATGCCTCACTGTCAAGGGTATCAAACAGTCGTCGCAAAATGGTTGGTGTTGGCCAGCTAGCAGAAACTCATGTGTCATCCGAGTGTGACCAATTCGGAGATGGCAAAGAGTAATCTCCCACTTTCGGGGCATCATGTTATACTTCCAAGGGGATATAACATTCGTTAGCGCCTCAGTGGCGTGGTTGGTATTGTGCTGGCGTCCACCTCGGTGGTCGCGGGTTCGATTCTCGGCCATTCCATTGAGGAGTGAGAGATGTGTATTTCTGGTGAAAGAAATTCACTCTCGACGTGGTTCGGAAGTCACGTAAAGCCTTTGGTCCCGTTGCTGAATAACCAATGGTTCCATGCAACTTAAAAACAATATACAAACAAACAAACAATATAACATTCGTTATTTCTCTCATCTTATTATCAACTAAGCTACCCCAATGCCGTTGCCAATTATTATAAATAAAATTCTTAACTGTAGGTAAAAAAATCATTACAGGGAATGGGATACCTTCTTGGTAGCAACTCAGCTGCAGCATTCTTTGCCAGTGAATCTGCCTCCTCATTTCCACACACACCTACGTGTGCCGGAACCCAACAAAATCGAACTGTTATACCTTTCAGACCAATAATGAAAAGCCACTCTAAAATCTTTAAAGCTTGAAGGACACTTCTTGCATCACTAAAAATGGTAAAGTTGCCCTCCTCTTTTACTGCTCTTTTCTCAATAGTGGTTAATATGCCATATAGTTCTGCAGTAAATATGGAAGATACTAGAGGAAGTGCACCTCTACAATTGAAAGAACTACTGTATACTCCAAACCCAACGCCAGCATCAGATTTGGAGCCATCTGTATATATAAAAGCTGATTCCTTATGTTCTTCGACATGTCCATGAAAGAGAGACCTGGCTTCTAATTCAGTCATGTTCTTTTTTATACCAATGAAATGTTTACCAAAAGATATCTCTGGTAATTTCCATGGAGGGGTTGGTGATATCCTAAATGGAAGAACTCTATTTCTTGCTATATCAAGACTTTATTAATTGTTTTACCCGAAAACCATAAGGTTGATGAGAATTTGGGTGTAACTCAAAATATCTACAATGCCTTACAAGGCTTGCAGTCTGACAGGCTAAAGAATTAGGAAGTCTTTGCAACCTAAACCAATACCTAACAATAGAAGACTTTCGGTAAAGGTCTAAAGTTAATTCTCCAGCTTCAACAAGGAGACTTGGGATAGGCGAAGTTCTAAATGCTCCTGTAGACAATCTAATACCAGTATGATGTATAGAATCTAATACCTTTAATCAGCTTGGGGTGGCTGAGGAGTATATTTCACACCTATTACTAATTTTTGAAAAAAATCAAGGCCTTGTATAATTTCAAAATAGTTTTTCGGTCTGCCCCCCCATGATGTATGTGACAATACTTTTAAAAGATTCAGAGCCTCAAGACATTTAACTTTTAACGCCTTTAAGTGAAGAACCCATGTCAACCTGCAATCAAATATCAAACCTAAAATTCTAGCTTCACTTACACATGGGATCCTTTGACCTTTGATGTATATATTCGGGTTTGGATGTACTCCCCAAATACGACAGAAATGGACAACAACAGTTTTGCTTGTCGAAAACTGAAATCCATTCATATCAGCCCACTGAATAATTTTGTCAATTGAGAGTTGTAGTTTTCTCTCAACCATCGACATTCTAGATCCAGCAAATGATATGGAGAGATCATCTACAAATAATGTTGAGAGAATATCTTGGGGAATGACAGAGGATATCCAATTAAGGCTAGTACAAATAGGGTTACACTTAGCACACTACCCTGGGGAACTCCTTCTTCCTGACATTTCCTCTATGATAGAGTTTCCCCCACTCTCACTTGAAAAAATCTATGTGAAACAAATGATTGAATAAACAATGGTTGCTCTCTTCGTAATCCCAATTCATAAATGGTTTTAAGTATCCCATATCTCCATGCAGTATCATGTGCCTTTTCAAGGTCAAAAAAGACTGTTACATGGTGCTGTTTGGAAGCAAAGGCTTCACAAATAGAGGATTCCAGTCGTATCAACACATCAGTCGTTGAATGCAATTTTCTAAATCCACACTAGATAGGTGATAAAATACCCTTCTTTTCCAGGTACCATATCAGTCTAACATTGACCATCTTCTCCATGATCTTACATAAACAAGATGTCAATGCAATTGGTCGATAGTTTGCAGTTAAAACTTATCCTTACCGGGTTTTAAAAAGGCTAAAATAAATGCTAGTTCCCAAACACTTGGATAAATATGATCGTGCCATATTCTGTTAATAATGCTTAGAATAAATAACTTGGTATTAACGGTACATGTTTAATCATTGTGTATGGAATTCCATTGGGTCCTATGACTCTTCCCTTCCTGTTGCAAAATTTAAAATTTTCTTTCCTTCAGTGCTCCTAAAATGGTGACCAGGAGCTGCTTCACACTTGCCTGATACATTTGAGAAATGATCAGCCAGGGCATTGCTAACCTCAGTTGCTCGAGTCACATACTGATCATTCACCTTCAACACTGGTGGTGGGGGGTGGGGGTGAATTTGCCTGCTATCTTTTTTACTTTCCTCCACACAGAAGATGGCGGTGTTCTACTGTTAATGGAGGAAACAAAAGACACCCAAGACTGGCGCTTAGCTTCATTCATGGCACGACGGAACTGTGTTCTACATTTCTTATATATAATTAAATTCTCCTCAGTATGGCGTCTGCGCAATCGAGTTAAAGACCTTCTTGTGGCTCTGGGTAGGGCAGTTAGTTCTGAAGACCACCAGGGGACTGGTCGTCGTTTGAATAGTTCTGAAGACCACCAGGGGACTAGTTGTCGTTTGAATAGCCCTGTTGATTTGGGAATTGAATTGAAACCTGCTGTATGAAGGGTTCCATTCAGTATGTCTATGGCATCATCAAAATTTTCAAGCTGTTCTGCATTCCCTACAATTTCGCTTAGCTCACGAAATCTATCCCAGTCTGCCTTGTCAAGTTTCCATCGTGGCGATCTCTGTAAAGGTGGACCATTGTTGGTGTTTATAATGATTGGTGCATGATCACTAGTATGCCAATCATCTAATGTCCTCCAATCGAAATCGAGAAGGCAATTAGAGCTTGCGATTGATATGTCAATGCACGACAAGGTACCTGTCTGGACATGAAAGTGTGTAAGCTCTCCTGTATTAAGGAATCCGACATCCTCATTTTCCACAATTGATGATATAATATTGCCCCTTGTGTTTGCTAAAACATCGCCCCATAAAGGATGTCTACCATTCAAATCGCCTAGTAAGAGAAAAGGTTGAGGGATTTGTTGAATCACCTCTACTAAATTATTATACAAAATGTTATCATTTGGAGGTAAGTACAGAGAGCATATTGTATATTTTCTTCCTATATCAGTCTGCACAACCACTGCCTGCAGAGGTGTACGAATAGACAAAGATATTTGGGGAACATCTCGACGAACGTACATGAGACTTCTGCCATGGCTCCCTGCTTGTTGATTATACGGTGTTCTATAGCTAACATACTCTCGAGGACAAGGAGTATTAGCATCAAGCTTGCTCTCCAGTAGACATACAATTATGGGGGAATGCTCATGAATTATTAGGAGTTTAAGTTCTTCATATTTGGCCCTTAAACCCTGACAATTCCATTGCAAAATGGAGGAGAAAACTATGGATTATTTCTGGAAGACATCATGGATGAGGTCTTCCCATTGGCAATTTTTTATCTAACATTATATCCTGTAGGTTTCTTTAGAGATGATCTTGATATATTGGGTTTTACGTTTGTCTTTTTCTTTGTGTCCTTTTGATCTATTTGTTGAGGCGGATGGTGGACCTCAACTTGAATTTCTGATTTATTCAAGTTATCTTCCGGTTGATCAGAAACATCAACAGATAAAACATCAAATTTATTTGACGTCATAGCTTTAATGTTTCTTATGGAAAGGGGTGAGAGAGATGGAGGTCTCTCTCTTTTTCGATTAATAGGTGGTGAGCTTCTAGGCTTTTGCACCTTCCCCACTACAGGTGCACCAGGTAAGTTGGTTTTTAGTGGAACCTCCATCAAATCAGGCAAGGACATGGCCTGAGAGAGGTTTATACTACTTATTGTAATGGGGGGACGAAGGTTGTACGGAGATGGGCAATGCCCCACTGTTAATACACTGTGGCAAAGCCTCAGAAGACAATATGCTTACCTCGTCATGCAGCATTTTATCATTAGAAGGTATATTTATTTTTCTAGAACTATTGGCAGTACTAGGTGGGTTTGATTTTTTAATGCCTTTGCAAAGCTATTTGATTTATTTAATAGTCTTTTGGCATGTCCCACACTTATATGTTCTAAATTGGATTTGTTAAGGGTAGCTTCTTCCAACTTATACAGCTTGCAGCTCCTGTCAGTGGATTTATGATTTGAGTTGCAATTTAAACACCTGGCCTCAAGTGCACATTCTCCATGGTAAGATTTAGAGCAAATACCACACATTTTTTTCATTTTTGTAAACTTTTGACGGGTGTCCAAATTTAAAACAATTAAAACATTGCAGTGGCTCCTGCTTGAATGGTCGAACTTTAATAATTTCATTTTCAATAATAATATGGGAAGGTACATCAGCATCCTGGAAAGTTAGGATAATCATTGATGTACCTGGGACTTTGTGTACTTTCCACATGGCCAGTATCTCGTCCTCTGTAAATTCATACAGATCTTTGTTAAAAACTACTCCCCTTCTGTAGCTAAAATTTAGGCGGTGTGCGACATCTAACTTAATAGCATCATCACTTGTTTTAAGGTTGGATAGTATTACGGATTGTGTACATGATTTGGCATGGATAAGGTAACTTTTTTTTCCAAAACGAGGTATATCTCCCGGTGCAATAGTTCTTACTTTTTTCTGAATTAATTTGCATATTTTGAAATAGTTCCCTGTAACCCACTTAGATTCAGCCACAAGCCTTGGTGGTTTTAGCTTTCTCTGGGAAGGCATAACTAAATCAGCATCTTTTTTCAAACCAGTCCGCAGGTCTATAAACATCCAAATCCTTTGGTACCTTATCGCAAAGAGCAGCCATTATATTCAAGTTATTAATTTTAATATTATTAATACTACATATTACACTAAATGCTTCGTCATGACTATTGTAAGATATCCATGAATCCCATTTTGTATCTCCAAGTTTCATTCTTATTTCTTTTATATATCCATAACACTCAAATGCTTTATATTTATTATCATAGTTTGTCTCTACTGGAATTTGGGTAACATGAAGGATTTGAAGTTTCCCTGTGTTACCCAAATTACTCAATTTTGGAATATCAGTAGAATGGTCCTTCCTAGTTCCGAGGTCATCAACAGAATTTTCCCTAATTAAATTAGCGGAGGTCATCAACAGTGTCTGGGGTTCGCCATTCGATCCAGGGGTACAAGAAACATTAATTTCACTCATTACTTTAGTTATTTGGGGGCAGCGGGGCTAGGGGGTTAATGATAAAGATAAAAACAATGGAAAAGAAATAAGTTTGGGGGAAAGAAAAAAAATTAGACTGTCTGACATCCCAAAAGAGAACCCATTATCCTTTCATGAAATTGATTCCTCCACCAATGACACTTGCGAGAACTGCTTCCCAAATGTCCACTCCCTACCCTTCCAGGAAAGGCTCAAGTGTATGCCAAACCCGCTTCATGGGACTGAGAGCATTACAAGAATTCAATCATCCCTACTTCAATCATAGTGGCTGGCAAACCGGACAGAATGCCGAGAGTCCTATCTCTATGAAACCGGCTAACCCATGGAAGGCCAATTTTTGTTTGAGAATAGTCACATGTGCCACTATGGAAATACTGACACTCCTAGGTGTCCAAACATTATCGGGTAGTTGGCAAGACCACCACAGCTCCCACTATTGATTTTGAAAAAAATTCCAATCCCGGATACGACGTCCCCTAAAAAAAATAAAAAATAAAAATCTGGACAGTGAAATGGGTAAGAGGGTTTTGACAGCAAGGTTGGAGACAGTTGATAAATTAAAAGAGAATGAAGCAATTATAAGTAATAGAAATAGGATGAGAGAAACTTAGGGTCAAACTGAGGAAAAATTCCCCAGTTCGAGAGCCCTCTTGCCCGTCACCAGGCTTCAGCACGATAATGATATGCCGTTACGAACACACACACTCACACACACACACATACCTTAATTACCACACAATAAGCCTGAATGCTTCATAACTGAAACTCGTGATCTTCGAAGGGTCATTGACCACAAAGTTCACTGGTAAGCTATCCTAACTGTTTTTCATTTCAGCATCTAAGAGGAATCCAGCGTTTTGCGCTTGTCTCTAACCGGCAAGAGCTAAGATTAACAACCCATTACTGTGCCTTTAATATATATATATATATATATATATATATATATATATATATATATATATATATATATATATATATAATATATATTAAAGGCTCAGTAATGGGTTGTAAACCTTAGCTTGAAAATAGATTTGTCACTTGTAGATAAAAATAACTTAATCTAGTGCCATTATGTCAGCAGGTATCCCAACAAACTTTCTTTGATAGTTCCAGCTTTTCTTAACATTCATGCTTTAAAAAGCAGTTGGAAAGTGAAACTTTGAACCCCTGATTACGACCGGGGTGGCCCTTACAAGTACATTTCTTAGATGAATAAAAAAATGATTAAAAACATGCTAAAATTTCTTAGATGAATAAAAAAAATTATTAAAAACATGCTAAAGGCTGCTCTACTTACCGTTCCATAATCTACCCTGAGCCCTGGTCTCTGCCATATCCGTTGGAATTGGGCATGTCAGTTTTTCTCTCCACAAAAAGAATTTTCCCACTTATTCATTCAAACAGGTACATTAATGGATATCCTCCTAAAAGCTTTAGTAGTTAATGTAAAATTTCTATAACGGCTTGATTTCTACTTCACTTCCTTCTTTCATAGCCTCTCTCTCTCTCTCTCTCTCTCTCTCTCTCTCTCTCTCTCTCTCTCACACACACACACATATATATATATGAATAACTTGATCACGAAGTATATAAAACGTGATGTTATGTATAAATAAAGTTTTTTTTGCCACGAAGGAAAAAAATGAAAAAGTGAGATAGTCTAGTACTTTCGGTCCTATTCGGACCCTTTACTGAGGCAAACTGATTTTACAAAGAACACCATAGTCAAAAGAAGGCTTAATATACAAACTGACATTACCAGATTAGCCATAAGGGCGATTTTCACTCTACAGAGAGGAGGAGTCTCCATAGCTAGCCACACCTTGAAGGATACCCGCAGTAAACAAATGATTCTTCCAGGAAACAGTACATTTTGAAAACAACATGGGAGCATATACAATTTAATATCATGAATTTTTACACAAATTTTCCCAACAAAAATTATTATTAATGAAAAGACGAAAGAAAGAAAAAAAAAAAAAAAAAAAAAAAAATATATATATATATATATATATATATATATATATATATATATATATATATATCGAGCAAGAGAAAGAGGGAGGGAGAATATCGAACCAGAGAGAGAGAGAGAGAGAGAGAGAGAGAGAGAGAGAGAGAGAGAGAGAGAGAGAGAGAGAGATAACTATATACATGTGGACTAATTTATTAGTTGTTCA
>NC_087210.1:25479057-25484057 GCF_015104395.2 Macrobrachium nipponense
AACTTTACAGATTACTTCAAGATGAGGGAAATTTTAATCGGGTTAGGAACTGCAACGCGCAAACCAACTACAACATTCTCCTCTCTCCTTTATTCAAACTCACTCATACAACTTTACGGACCTCAGTCCATCTTCAGGTTCATTAGAAATTATTTGAATATTATATTTTAAACGAAAAGAAAAATACTTATATACGATATGTTTCAATAAAATATATATTGTTATTCTAGATTCAATTCACTTTGCTCACTCAAGTTAACCTTCGATTAGAAATTTGATTATAAACAACCCTTAGTTTTTCGTCAATAATTCCATCACAAAATGTTTTTGTGCCTCATACGTTACTAGTTTCTGTTTATATACAATCACCTTTTGTCGGCTATTGCACCCCTTCAGGTCGATTTAGATATATAGCACACTAATATTTAAATCATGACGTTTTGAATAGTGTAACTGCTACATTTAATTTTGCTCTTATTTTTAAAGTTTCCGTGACCAGGCATGTATTTTAAGGCGCTGTCCACACTAGCGGGCACTGCCCGACGGCCAAACACTGTTCCCATAACCCGGGCCACTATATCGGCCGACCGAGTAGGGAGTCAGAACGATGAAATTGTAAGGCAACACTGCTTCAGAAGCGAGAGAAATATAACAGCTGGAAATGGCCGACGGGCATGCCCGCTAGTGTGGACAAGCCATAAGATTGTTAATTTTGTACCATGGTTTATTCTAAGATTGTTAATTTTGTACTGGTATAAATTTGATCTTTATGTGCCAGTTTTATTAATGTTACTCTACACACCACGTGACCTTTTCATTTATATAATCTTCGATTTTTTGATGATCGGTTATAGTTTGATGATCGGTTATAGGATAATGAAATTACTCCTTCCTTTCTGTAGTGTGATGAAATGAGCTTTAATAAGAAATATGAGGCATTACTCTGTAGTGTGTATAACGAAAGGAGTAATAATTTGATCTCGATTAGAAACGCCACCGGGAAAAGGCACAGTTATCTTAATCATAATATTAAATTCCGTCCTTTTACAGGCATACGAGACCATGTGTTATTTAGGTAAGTTTCCTTTTCGTTTGCAAATAGTTGTAGAACAAGCTTAGTAAAGGTAAAGAATTATTATTATGACGCTAGGGGTCTGGGAATTATAACACTGGCGTACCATTTTTTTCCTTTTTTTTTTTTAGAAATGGCATTAAGAATTAGTTACAAATGGAAAATGAGGGTAAAAGATGTTTTCCAAGGAGAGCTGCAAAATTAACTGTTAGACGAAAAAGTTTCCCAACAATACCTAATGTTTGTCATTATATCATCTTGTTGAGTCCATTTACTTTATACTAAACGAAAACTAACACTGCTATTTCAATTATATTCATATTTCCTTCTTTTCCAAATAACATTTTATAATTTTCTCTATACTGAAGAAACACGGAAACCTTTCTTTTGATGAACAACGCTACTCTTGCTTAATTATCTATCTATCTCAAGTTTATGGTTGCATTCATTTCATTATTATACGTACCACACTTTTAATTTTTGTGAACGGTTCTTTTATCTCCCACTTATGTGTGAATATCTTATAATTAACATCTGGACGTTCTTGTGGAAGATATGTAAATAAGAACATTATACTTTGCTCATTTTCAAGTCGGGTTATGGAACCTTCAGGCCATCCTATCACTCATGAGATTGTTGTCTTGTAATCTTGAGGAAGCAAGCACGTGTATATAACGTATATGTTCCGAAGCGTTATCAGCATGGATAGAATTTACATCTAAATAGCGGCGACGCCTGTCATTCCCTTTTGATATTGGTCTGTTGAGCATGTTCCTTGTAGGAAATGTAATCTCGCAGGTGGCGAGGCTAACCACCGATGCTTTTCGAGTCGAGGGGATTCCAAGATACTCTAATATATGAATGTGTGGATCGTGGTTTGAATTATGTATTTGATATTTGTATTTGTGTCTTCATTTCGTGAGATTTCAAAAACCTTCAGACATTATGTGGAATAAATGAAAAATCCAGGAACAATGCGCAGATGTTTTCACGCGTATAGAAGTTTGTAATATGCAGGCCTGTATTTCCACATGTGAACTATGAACTATGTGTAGAACGAAAAACTGATTAACTAGTTAATCAAATGGATATTCCCTTAATTTCTAAGTTTAAAATGCAAGTTAAATGAAATTCTTAACATAAATATTTCCTAATTTTAATACCAGCAAATTATGCTAGTTACCACCTTATTTATAAGACTCAGAGACAGACCAGCAATAATGTCATTTGCCAACAGACTAATGAATATTCAAAAACTTTGAAACTATATATTCAGCAATTAATTTTCTATTATCCGTTATCTTTGGAAAGAATAAAAAATAGCAAATAAATAACAAAAAGGCACTGAAAAACCAATAATGCCTTGAATACAACGTAATTCCTGACCTCATTTATGGAAGTAATAATTTGGCTGTCGGTATGGTTTTCCGAGGTAAAATGCAAGAAGGGCAGTCACCATAAATTGGGAAAAGTACGAGGGTAGGTTAGGTAAAGGTAAGTCTACAGCACGGTCCAGATAGAACAGGTCAGCCAGACAGAGTTCCAATTTTAAGCCTCTCCTGCGCACCTACGTCATCTGAGGGAGGGCCGTGATGAGAACCATTAAGAACGTAGGTCTAACACATCGTCAAGAATCTTTTTAGGAGAGAATGTTTTTGATAATGTGATCTTTCAAGTGTCAAAAGAATATAAATAAAACATTTGCATTTTGAAAATATTTGATTAAGTTACAACTTTTTTCTTTTTTCTTAGTGCCTCCATGCATGGTTGCCCTTGATGTTTCCTATACTTTATCAAAATTATTAAGTAATAGTAGCCTTGAAACCCTCATTCTGCATCGGCTCCATTTTACTATTTCCATCTTTTAACAGAATAACTCAAAAGGCAATGTTTAACGGGATTGTATCGGTGTGTATTTTTAGTGCAGATCCTTAAGGAGTATAATAAGCCGAGAGAGAGAGAGAGAGAGAGAGAGAGAGAGAGAGAGAGAGAGAGAGAGAGAGAGAGAGGGGGGGAGGGGGGAGGGAGGCGGTGGTAGTGCTTGCGTTTGGCGATTCACATTTCGAATTCCATACACAATGGCGAAAGTTTGTCAAATACTTGTTAAAAATTTTGTCTTGTTTTGACGAATACCCTTTCTAAAAGAATTCTTGGCTGGATTGATGGATCTCGGAAACAGAAAATTTGGGACGTGTTTTGTCTCCATTTTCCCGGTTGAAAATTTGGAAAATACTCTGGTCCCTTAACTCTCCGCTCCATTATCTCATGAGGGGGGGGCTGAAGCCCATTTCACACGCACCATTAATTTGTCTTCAGTTTTGACAAGAGTAAAAAAACAACTCTGGAATTTCCCTTGCAAACAAAATGATCAAGATAAGATGGGAAAAAATATGTAAATAATCACGAATCCGTTAAAACCTGCCATTATAAATATTTCATGTTATATCGGGAATTTTGTGATTTATATGAAAAAAACTCGATTTGAACTATTGATTACCTATTAAATGTATTATTCAGATTTGCTCTACACTTAACCGTCAAATCTTGTAATAGAAATATTCACTGGAAATTTTTATTGGAATTTTTTTATACGTGCACATTTGAATTGCCGAAGTAACAGTCAGCACGAAAATCAGAGATCTGGTTCAATCATGTACAGCCAGCAACAAAACCGGCGTCGCCCCGCCATATCTTGCTTGGAGAGATCATGCCCTTCTTTCCCTGAAAGGTGGCCCACGTTCAAACAACCAGTACATAGTTAGAATGGTTCGAATGGGAGGAGGAGGAAATTACGATAATCGGGCAAAGAAATCCAGTAATGGATGTAATATATTTGGACAAAGAGATAAGAAAAGAGAAGAGAGAAATAGAGTATGAGGAATGGTAATGAAAAAAATGCATACAGTGTACATAGAGAGAGAGAGAGAGAGAGAGAGAGAGAGAGAGAGAGAGAGAGCTTTTATTCCTGTTTAGTTATTAATCTAATGGATATATTTGAGATCTTCTGCTTTAAGAAATGTTATCTTATATATTTTGGAAAAATAATAATTATGAAATCTTATCACATCGTATTGTTTGTAAATCGTTATAGTTTTCTAGAATAAAATAAAACCTTAAAATATTATTGGAACTGTATTCATTATTAATATTATTCAGACGGAAATGTCCTTTTTCATTATCCTATAGCTGCTGTATTCTCTCTCTCTCTTCTCTCCTCTCTCTCTCTCTCTCTCTCTCTCTCTCTCTCCTTGCACGTTTGACGGCAATGATGCCTCACTGCTGGGGTATCAACACAGGGCCAAATCATTGCAGAAGGGTTTTGTTTAACCAGCAGTGAGCGCCTTCCCTCTGCTCATTGGCACTGCTCACTATAACAACGCTTCTTAGAATTCCTTGAAACAGGTTTCCATTTGTAGTTCGTCTTCCGGAGGATCCCTCAAATGAACATTGACAATTTCACCTAGCACAAAATCGGTTTATTGATGACCTTCTAATAGCTTCTTTCTCATTTTGCTTGATCTCCTGTTGTCTCTTAGGAAATCAGAGTTTTTCTTTTTCTATCGATGTTCTTGCTATCCTTCCGTTTGACTTCTCTTTGGTTTATCTCGTTTTCCTCCGGCTCCTCTCAATTCCGCTTCCAGGACTTCGTGCATCCAGTCTTCCTTTATTTCTTGTCTCCTTGTATCTCTTCTCTGCAGACCTTCATGCATCCTTTTTCTGCTTTCTCCAAGCTCTTCTGTCAACCCTCCTCCTCCTCTTCAGTATCTACAACTAATGCCATCTGAATTCCTTCTTAATACCTATAGGAACGTTCTTTTTTACCTCTCGTCTTCCTGGAGCCTCCTGTCCTTTGTCTTTTCTAAGTGAGCAGATATGCTGTGTTTGGCATTCTCAGGATACTTTTTAAACTCCTCCATAAGTATTCCGT